>NC_140031.1:1878433-2158433 GCF_963513975.1 Fringilla coelebs
GAGAACTTCTACATGAGCAGAATAGTTGCTGGAATTATCTGCCGTGCCAATCAACAAGGCCAGGGCTGCTTCTTTGCAGAGAAGAGTCAAGGAACCTTTAGTGCATCTTGCTTGGAAGAGTGCATGTGTGTCAAGCCTTGGATATGCCACCTTAGTGCAGTGTATTAACACAGTACAGTACCAACACACCAGGTGTACTTAAGAGGATTTCCTTCATGAGCTTCGTTTTCAGCTGGAGGATTCAAGTTGGTGAAAAGCCCAGATCTGAATTTATACCAACAGGTTTTTTAGTTTAGGAGTCCAGAGAAAAGGAGCAGCCTCCTTAGGAATATTAAACTTACAGAAGGCAGGTTCACGTTAGATATTGGGAAAGAATTCTTGGCTGTGAGGGTGGGGAAACCCTGGCCCAGGGTGCCCAGAGCAGCTGTGGCTGCCCCTGGATCCCTGGCAGTGTCCAAGGCCGGGCTGGACAAGGCTTGGAGCAACCTGGGATAGTGGAAGGTGTCCCTGCACATGGCAGGGGATGGAACTGGATGAGCTTTGAGGTCCCTTCCAACACAAATCATTTTAGGATTCCCAGAAGCCCTGTATTTCTCATAAGATTGCTTTTTAATTTTTTTTTTTGTAGTTCAGCAGATGAAGAGCCAACTTCATTTAATAAGGGATGTTGGCTGAGCTTCAGGGCATGGATTAAATACAGCAGTGTGTGGGGAATGGAGAAAAGGCTGAATGTGAAGAGGCTGGTTCTTCTGTCCCTAACCTCAAAAAAAAGCAAGACGTAAAAGGATCCAGAGAAAGGACAACAGGAGAGAAAAGCAAAATATAGATCTTTCTGTTTTCTTTTTCACCTTTTTTTTTCTATTGCATTAGTTCTTTTTTCTGCAGGTGTCTTACAAAAGCAATGTTTTGTCATCTTCTGTATTTCATACCTCCTGTGTCCGTGCCAGGATACCTGCTTTTATATGGTGGACAATGGGAGTGCAGCTGGCACTGAGCCGAAGCCTGAGCTGTTCTGCACCTCATGTGGATTTGAGTTCAAATAAATAGTTTGACTCACTCAAGGAGTGAATCAGAAGAAGGAACTCGAGCCTCTAGCCTACAAGCACCGTGCTGTGCAAGCAAAGGGTATAAACATGTAAGTTTTTCTTAAGTGTGCAGTTCAATGTGAAGCTTGTGCTGGAGCAGAGTCGGCATTTCAGACCCCACTGTAGCCTTCCTCAGGAGAGCGCAAGGATATTTTGGTTTAGACCTGATATTATAGACATCCAGGAGAGTGGAAGTTTGTTGTCTGTCCCATTCTCATGGTGCTAGGTGCTTTCAATATGAGTAAACTGCAGTGTTGAAAAGTAAAAGCAGGGAAAGCATCCCCCTGGAGTCTCCACAGCTGATCCTATGTTCAGATTTCTTGCTGTTGGAAAAAGTTGGCGCCTTGCTGGTGATTGGAAAAAGTGGAACCTGCTGTGGGCAGGTTCTTGCTTGTTGGGAAAAGTGGAATCTGCTGGAGGCAGGTCCTCCTGGGCTAGGCTGGCTTTGGTCCCCCAGTCACCCAGCGAGGTCACACCAGCATGGTGATGGATTCGTGCCTAGTGGTGCAAGTTTCCCTTAGCCATTGCCTGTCCAGCTGGACTGGGACCACTGGGTGTGACCAGGGGGAATGGTTTTAGTTTTAAACTGAAAGAGGAGAGATTGAGAATAGGTATTGGGAAGGAATTCTTGGCTGGGAGGGTGGTGAGGCACATGTCTCCAGAGAAGCTGTGGATGCTCCATCCCTGGAAGGGTTCAAGGCCAGCTGGGTGAGGCCTGGAGCAACCTGGGATAGTGGATATCTTTCCCATGGTGGTTGGCATTGGAACAAAATGATCTTTAAAGACCCTTTCAACCCAAACTCTTCTGTGATTCTGTGTGACATCTTCTGGAAACTCAGCTGTAGGACAGCTCCACCAGGTTGGGCAGCCCAGGTTCCTGCTCTGGGGTCCCCGCTGAGTGCCACCAGCAGCCTCTTGGAAAGCCAGAAGGGGTGTGACCACTGTGGTGTCCCCAGAAGTCTTCACCAAGGCCTCAGGCTGATGGATGTGCTTATCTGCGTGAGTATTACTCATCTGAGGAGGGGCTGTGAGACGATACCCTTGGTTGTCATTGCTGGCTGGTTTTGTCATGCCTCCAAAGCCTTGCAAATCACTCAAGGCATGACATGGTCGTCTGTGTACGAGAGGTGAGATCTACTCAGAAATTGTTTTTATTATGTGTTGGTGATAGCTGATAAATAATGTTCCCTCTGGCTTGTGCAGGGGGGGATGGTTTTCTCCAGTGCCTTCAAATGAGGTGATTAATAACAACCATTAATCCCCATGAATGACAGCAGTATATTAGGAGAAAAACACATGTTAAAATAATTTTAGAGGCTGTTGTTGGGTCATAGGCTAACTCATTCTCTTCATATATAATATTTTCATAAGGTATAAATATTTCTGGGCTTGAGATGTTGGCTGGAGATCAAGTTTTGGGTGTCAGCGTCACTGTCTGGACCAAAACTGAACTGAACTTCCAGTGTAATTTAATTAAAGTAGTTTCAGACTGGATAGTAGAAAGAAGTTTTATAGTGTGAGTGTGGTGAAGCCCTGGCACAGGTTGCCCAGAGCAGTTGTGGCTGCCCTTGGGTCCCTGGAAGTGTCCAAGGCCGGGTTGGAAGAGCTTGGAGCAGCCTGGGACGGTGGAAGGGGTCCCTGCCCATGGCAGGGTGTGGGATGGGATGAGTTTTAGGGCTTATTCCAATCCAAACCATTCTGGGATTCTGTGAATTCAAATGTTGGATTTCAGAAAGCCTGGGCTATTCATAAGCTTAAATTGAATTTGGCAACTGGATATGTTGAAAATCCCCAGGGGGAGCTAATTTATTTTTAATGTCCAGGCATTTCAAGTGAAATGTCAGAATGAAATGTGTCATTTTGGAAATGCCAAAACATTTTCTTTTTGACAGCTTCTCAATGAAGCTTTTCAACTTTTTGTTTAGGAATTACAGTTAACAGTTAGAAGGAGGAAAGATTAACCTAAACAAGTCTTGGTAATAGTGGCCTAAGTAATTTAGTTCTGATTCAAACAAAATTTGGAGCGGTGGCAAGCTTTTATTTATTTTCTGTGGTTCCGAATCTCTTTCACTTCCCCCCAGATCTTTTTCTCATTGATTCAAGGTATTTTCCTCTTACTCTTAATACAAGTAGGACACTTAATTAGATTTAAAAAAAAAAAAGATTCACCTCTTCCAGCTCCTGGAATGCTCTGGTTTGGAATTTGTGAAAATGACTGAGGGAAAACTCGTGCAGGAATAAACATCCCATTACATGTTGTGATCCTAAATTCAGAATTTCATGGCAGGGCTATGGGGCTGCCCATGGTGCCCAGGACAGCATCCCAGCTCTCGCTGGCCATCCTGGGCTCCACAGTAAAGCAGGTGAGGCCCTGATGAATCCACTGGCAGGAGTTACTGAGGCATCATTCCAGGGCTGGAGGAGACACCTTGGGGAGTTGGCACCACAGCTTAGGGAGCATTGTCCTGACTGAGCCCGCCCAGCACAGCAAGGTGGTGGATTCCCCATCCCTGGCAGTGTCCAAGGCCAGGCTGGACAGGGCTTGGAGCAGCCTGGGATAGTGGAAGGTGTCCCTGCCCATGGCAGGGAGCGGCACTGCCTGGCCCCTTCCAACCCAAACCTGCTATGATTTTCCTATCCTGGGCTACTGTGCTGCCCATTCTCTCTCAGTGCCATCTTCCCACCCTCCTAAAAGCAAAGTCTGTGATGTTTTCAGGTCAGTGGCCCTTTTTATTTTGGAGGGTAAGCTCGACAGACATCTGGGTGATGCAAGATGTTTTCCTTTGTAGGGCTCGTTACCACGCGTCTGGAGGTGGAGTGACATCATGCTCACGCTGGGGTCTGCAGTGAGCCATTGATCTTGATGTACCTTCTTTGCAGGCAGTAATGTGTGTTCTTTCCTTAGCATTTTGGGCAGGAGATGCATCATGCTGCCTGCTGGAGCCCAGGGAGGAGCATCATCAAAATGAAGGATGCCAGAGGCTTAATTGGTCTTTGAGGATCAGCCCCCAGCTCGTTTTTGTCTTCAGCTCCTTTCCACTGTAGTCGTTCCCCTGGGTCTGAAGAATTGGTATGAAAAAAGAGTTTCCAATCGCAGTGAGTCTCAACTAATTTTATTCTGCGTTCTGGAGGAAACTGTGCAATATTCAATAGGCAGGAAACAGATGAAATCAGGAAAAAAAAGAAATCACAGAGTTATCCAGAAATTACTCTGAAAAAGCTGCTGATTTTTCAGACCAGAGCATGAAGTCCTTTGCACCTTGCTCCCCTGTTTGAACCATCCCTCGGCAGTCTGGGGGCTGTAATTCTCTGCTGTGTTATCATTTGCTCCCATGGGGCAGAGAGCAGCCCTGTCCTGCCCAAACACTCTCTGGCTTTCTGCAGGGACAGCACCACCAAACCGAGGAGCTGAGGACACTGGAGGTCAGGGCTGGAAACGCTGACTTCCTTTACCCTAATTAACAGGCTAAGCTTCCAAATGCAACCCAAAAGCAAGTGTGTGGTGGTGGGAGAGGCAGAGAGAGCTGGGACGTGTGGAAGGGTGAGTGATCCCTCTGGAATTGCCGGAGAATTCCTGTGCCCACTGGCGACTGGGAGCTGTCAACGCTGCGGCAGGCGAGATGGAGGTCGTAAACCTCTGGAGAAACATTTTGCACAGTGTGGATCCAGTAGCTGTCATCCACATCCGAGGTTTGGGAAGAGCTGTGTGCAGGGGGATGGCAGCAGCCTCGTAGCTTTTGTTTCTTTAATTGCTAACAGCAAGGCACTGCTGTTCTCTGGAGGAGAGGGGAGATGCTTGGGTTTATGTTTCTCTTCTCCTGTTACTTTTACCTGGCTTACTTCAGTCTCTGCTGCTGAGCTCTGAAGGATTTTCGTGCTGTTGGAATAGAATAAGCCAGCACCAAAGGAAGGGATTTTTTTTTTAAAAGCTTATTTAACTGCGAGACAGCAATAGGGAAATGTCACCAAACATTTGTTTGGTTCTGCCGTCAGGTTGGTGTAGCAGGGCTTTCAGATGGCTGCCCATATGTGGGGAAAACACATTTTCTGTTACTCATGCTGCAAGCAGCTGTGTCTGGAAAAGGCAACCTGCAGCTCTCTCTGCTACAGGGTGCAAGGCAAAATTCATTTTCTGTGGCAGTGGCAAACTTTGGATGGGCTCTAGAAGTGTTTTGGGTAGCTGATGGTGTAAAAGTATTCCTGCTCTGCATGGTGGCTGTTGTTTTGCTTTAGCTGCTGTGGTCCTAATGCTAAAACAAGGCTGAATTGTCACCCTTGGGCTATTTTGTGCAGGTCCCTCCTGCACCAGGGTTTGCAGCTGTGTTGGTGGACATGTCTCCATTTTGCACAGCGAGGAGAGAATCACAGAACCATCAAATTACTTAGATTGGAAGGGATACAAAGCTTAAAGCCCATCTTGTCCCATCTCCTGCCATGGGCAGGGACACCTTCCACCATCCCAGGCTGCTCCAAGCCCTGTCCAGCCTGGCCTTGGACACTGCCAGGGATCCAGGGGCAGCCACAGCTGCTCTGGGCACCCTGGGCCAGGGCCTGCCCACCCTCCCAGCCAGCAATTCCTCATTCCCAATATCCCATCTGTCCCTGCCCTCTGGCCCTGGGAAGCCATTCCCTGGCTGCTGTCCCTCCCTGCCTTGTGCCCAGTCCCTGTGCAGCTCTCCTGGAGCCCCTTGAGGCCCTGGCAGGGGCTCTGAGGTGTCCCTGGAGCCTTCTCTTGTGCAGGTGAGCAGCCCCAGCTGTGCCAGGCTGGCTCCAGAGCACAGGGGCTCCAGCCCTGGCAGCATCTCTGTGCCCTTCTCTGGACTCATTCCAGCAGGTCCTGATCTTTCCAGTTCTGAGGACCCCAGAGCTCTATGTGGGACCCAGATGGGGTGGTACCAGAGAAGAAGGAGAAATCCTCTCCCTTGACCTGCTGGCAATATCTCTTCATATATCCTCTGGTGTAGTGGGTTGACTCTGGCTGGATTTCAGGCACCCATCAAAGCAGCTCTCTCACTCCCCTCCACAGCTGGATTGGGCAGAGAAAATACAATGAAGAATTCATGAGTTGAGGTAAGACCCATGAGAGATCCTTCACCAGACACCACCATGGGTAAAACAGATTCAGCATGGGAATATTATTTGAATTGATTAACAGCAAAATCAGCGCAGGATAATGAGAAGTAAAAGCAGATCTTAAAACACTTTCCTTCCACCCCTCCCTCCTCCCCCAGTGGCACAAGGAGACAGGGGTCGGTTCATCACATGATGGTCCTGCTGCTGCTCAGGGAGAGGAGTTGGAGTCCTTACCTGCCCCAGCATGTGCTTCCCTCTCCATGGGCTTTCAGCAGGGTCACAGCCTCTCTCAGGCATCCCCTGCTCTGGTGTGGGCTCCTCCAGGGCCTGCAGATGCCTCTCTGCAACCCTGGTGCCCTCCATGGGCTGCAGGGGAATCTCAGCTCTGGCACCTGGAGCAGCTCCTGCCCCTCTTTCTCCACTGCCCTTTGTGTCTGCAGAATTGTTCCTCTCACTTGTTCTCACCCTGCTCTTCTGTGCTCATAATTAAAACTGGGCAACAGCTTTTTTCTTCTTAAATCTGTTATCACAGAGGCATCACCATCATTCCGGATGGGCTTGGCCTTGGGGTCTGTCCTGGATGGTGTTGGCTCTGCTGGACATGGGGGAGGCTTCTGGCAGCTGCTCACAGAAGCCAGCCCTGCAACTAAAAAAGTCTGGTGACATAAACCAAATAAATCTGGTTAAGAGCATTTTCCACCCACACACCCACAGGCAGGTGTGAAGCCCTCATGGACTCTGAGATCTCCCATCCATCAGCTCGTGCACTGAGCAGCGTCTTCAGGATGGTCAGGGCTTGCTCTTGCAACCTGTGCCACAGTTTTCTCCAAACCAAGCAGGATCTGTGCCACAGGAGCACATGCTTGTCTGGCTGAAGGGAAAAAAAACCCAACAACCCACCCTAGAGCCTATTTAGGGTGCCTGTGATTTATTTTTTTTCTTTATACAGTGCAAATGGTGAGTGTGGCACTACAGAGCAGGAAGAGAAATGCTGCTAAGTGCTGATTCCATCTTCATGTGGGCACAGCAAGGGTTCACTCCCTAGGTCTGGGGAGAATGGTGTTTTTGTGATTCTGTAAATGGCTGCACTCAAAGGCGGTAGTTTGAATTTCTCTAGTCACTAATATATATGTTATATGTAATATATATTAAATTATTTATTTATTTATTTATTTATTTATTTATTTATTTATTTATTTATTTATTAGCCTGGATAGATCCAGTGGTGAGACTTTGGCTCACCCACCCCCCATCCCTTGTTAGCTGGATGCTTCTGTTATCTTTTGCGATGAAAGGTGCCCCAGAAATGTAAACCACCGATGAGCTGTGCTCCTTTTAATGTAAAATAGTAGTAATAAATACTGTCCTGCTGTTCCCCTCATCCCTTGTCATCACAAAGCACTCCATAAATTGCACTCCAGCCTCTTACATTCCAGCTGTTGTGTGTACCGAGACACAGCCGTGCGTGGGAATAAAAGAAATACTACCTTTGGGGTCACTGCTGATGTTACCCACAGGTTAATGCGAGTGGTTTGTATTTCTCTTCACTCCCCCTTAATCCAGTCTCTGATCCATGTTGATCTGGAGGCTGAGTTCAGCCTGCAGCAGTTTATGCCTTTATCTCAGTTGAGTCCTAATGCCAGCTGGCACAGTGGCTGTCTCGCATCCCTCTGGCCTGGGCAGAATCACTGACCTGGTCTCTGCTCACCAGGCAGTAGACTGAGGCTCAGTGGAATCCTGGGTGTTCACCTGTCCTAAAAATGGGGCAAGGTTGTGTTTTTGACGGCCTTGCTTTGCTACCTTTTCCCATGGGTTTGAAACTGCTGCCTGGCACCATGTGATGCTCAGGTTTCTCTTTGTCAAACACTGCTCCTCTCCTCCTGGGCTTGGGTCTTTGCTCATGGAGGAGAGTCTCAGCCACCCCTGTATCATGTTTTCCTTCTGTCAGCCGCACCTCTTTCCCATCCAGCATCCACTCAGAGGGTGAGTGTTTTGGAAGGAGGGATGAGTGTGCCTGAGCTCTGCAATGTCTCCATGGGGAGCTCCTGGCTCCTCAGAGCATCCTCTAGCTCCCTGCTTGTCCTTCCTTCCTCATACTCATGCTTTTGGCCCAGGAGTGAACATCAGCCAGTAAGTCAGATGCTGTCCCAGCCCACGCACAACAGTTGAAATTCCCCAAGTGAAATTAATTTTTTTAATTTCGTTAGACATCCAAAACTCTTTCCTAGCACTGAACCAAATTTATATTTTGGAATCATAAAATAGTTTGGTTTGTGAAGGCCATCTAGTGTGCTTGTAATGGGCATGAACATATTCCATTAGACAAGGATGCTCAGAGCCTCATCCCACCGGGACTTGAATGTTTCCAGGGATGGGACAGCCACCTTCTTAGGGGTCTTCTTTGTCCTCCAGAACTGGAAGGCTAAAGATTTAGCTGATGCTCAGCTGCAAACTGGCCTCCACACTCATTTGCTGGGGCTCAGGCATATCCAAATTATCCAAATTCAGACTGGGCTCCTGTGATCTGGCCGCAGCCTGGGGGGTGATAACCTCCATCACAAAGGTCCAGTCCAGCAGCCTGGGTTATTTTAAAGCAGGTAAGTGGAAGAGCCCACTGAGATAAATGCTCAGGTAATCACACAGGTCCAAACTGTGAAACCACCTTATGTCATCAAAGCAATTTGAAAATCAATTTGATGTCTGGCAGGGAGGCAGACACGTCGGGTCCCTTCGGCGTTCATTAGCATTCAGGTGGCAGCGCTCTGCCAAAGCTGCTTTTTCTGGGAAAGCTATTGAAAAAAAATTAAAGGAGAGGGAAAAATTAAAATTAGGCATTAACCATAATTTCCTCTCATTAAAGGTAACAACAGCCCCAGCACCAGTCTGGAATGGGGCTGGTTGATGGGTTTTCAAGACGGGGAAACAGTGCACGCCACAGAAGTGAAGTGATGATCAAATAAGAAAGCAAATGAGGCTCCCCCCTCGTTTTTAACAAAGGCAAGAGCGGGGCCAGTGGCAGAGTGGTTTAACTGAGCAGTTAGAAAATTGGAGGTCAAAGCCTGACATGGCTATTGATGAATTGAGGGTGTTGGAAGAAGAGTAGCAGACATCACGAGTGGGCTGTAGAGACTGAAACATGAAGCAAGATTAAAAGAAGTTAAGTACCTGGAGGTGGTGTGGCTGTGCAGCAGTGAGGTGAACCATAATTACAGTCACCACATGCTGCAGACTGGAGAGAGACCAAGGGAGAGAGGATCAGAGTGGGGTAAGGCAGAGGAAGGGGGGGAAGATTCAGGGTTTTGAATCTCTTTGTTCCAGGCGTGTTTGGGCAGGTTGTGTGGTGCAACACCTGCTGGTCACCTCTTTTTTGCCATCTCCTCCTGACTTTATTCTCGTTCATGCCCTGATGTTTCCCATGCAGCCTCAGGTCATTAATGAAGGGCTGGATTGTGTTCTGCTGGCTGAGGGTGAGACTGGGGCAAACTCCTGTAAAGCATCCTCGTGGACATGGCGTTCAGTGCATGAAGGAGCAAATCCTTTGAAGCTCTGGCCTGGTTATTCATACCATATGGGACATACTGGGCAAGGTGCTAGGATGGAGCTGGCTTAGGGCTGGTAGCAGCTCTCAGGAGGGGGTTCCTGCCTGGTATTGTCAGGTGTCAGCTCCCATTGCAGCTTTCCATACAGTGATGTCACTTAGTTGCTCTCACTGATGAGGTCCCTTGTTTTCATGCAGACTTTATGAGCTTCATATATTCCTATCATCATGCCTCCCTTTGAAACTAGAGTGGAGATGATGCCCTGGGCAGGTGATGTACTGAAAATTGTAGGTGCAGAGACTTGCATGCATTTTTTTTATTAAGCTCTCTGGTTTACAAAGGCAAGCTCTAAATGAATCCCTAACGACTGTGACTGCTAAATTATCTCCATGAATCCAAGCGTAGCAGCACCTCCCTGAGTCTGCAGGTAGCCCGAGACAGTAAAATAATGTGTGAGCACTTCTCCTCTCACCAGATGCTTCAGGGAGCTCAGCTCGGTGACTTTGCCTTGATTGGTCTTGATTAACTTTCCCCCTGATGATTATTTTGGTGCCTTAAGTGACAAAGGGAATGGACTAAGGGGTGGCATGGGGGTTGTTACCTTTAAGGTTCCTTCCAACCCAGACAATTCTCTGATTCTATGATTCTAAATCTCCCAAAGCCTTCTAGCACCATACTTTTCCATGTTTGCACTGATTGCATGATCAATTAATTGATTGAAGCCATGTTTGCACGTAACATTTTTCATCTGGCTTCTCAAGGAAACAAATCAGAGACCTGGCTCTTTCTCTGTCCCATCAGTAATTGTTGAACCATGAAGTGGGTAAGGGTCAGGTTTGTTGGAGGACTAGGAATAATTTGAAGTGCCTAGATTTCTTCAGAATAAATATCTTGCCAGGGACCCTAATGAATGAGGAAACATCTGCAGTATGAGACACACCAGTGATGGTAGAGCCATGCCATGCGGTTGCCACCCAGCTGCAGATGGGTGGATGCTTTTAAACAAATTAATCCTGAGGGTGCCTGCAATTTCTATGCAGCCAAACACTCCTGGGATAAATCCTGGGCCTAATTCCGAGCTGTCTGGCATCTCATGTAGTCATCCAGCTTCCGCAGAGCAGGGACGGGGAGCAGCCTCTCTGGTGTTTGAGGCACTGAGGGGCTGGACCTTTTGCATGTGTCTGAAAGGGCAGACGTGTGTCTTGGATCCAATTAAAAAACACAGCAACTTGTGAGTTTGTTAGACATGACTAAGGGCTGCTTGGGTTAATGGAAAAGTTGAGCAGAGCTTAATTGTTCCTGCATAAAGAGCACATGGAGGAGCTACGGAGGCGGTCAGAGGGGATGTGTGTAAGGTGTAGCTTTGTAGGGTGGGAGGGAGTAGATAAGCCCAGCATCACTTTAGGAAAAATATAAAACCAGGACTCAGATGCTTTTATTGTGAGGACTGTTGGTGCCAGAGCAGCTGCAGCAGGGAGCTGGCCTGGGATGCTGTGGTTCAAATCTTTTTTTTTTTTTAACACATTTGCTTTATGTGGAGGGATTTTGTGGCAAATGAGATACCATGTGCTGGTGACAATCTTGCTGTGTGCCGTGTGGCTGGCACAGAGCCCATGTGTAAGTGCTGGTGGGTGGGAGTTTGTCTGTGTGCCTGCAGACCCCTGTCAGCTGAGTGCTGCAGGACACGTGGGCTGAGCCACAGGTCCCCAGGGCTGCCCTGGAAGTTGGGCACTGGCACAGAGAGGGTCAAGAACTTCCTCCCTACAGCAGTTCCCAATGTCTTCTCCAGCCATCCTAGAACCCTACAATAGTTTATGTTGGAAGGGATCTTAAGGATCACCTAGTTCCATGCCCCTACCATGGGTAGGGACACCTTCCACCAGACCAGGTTGCAGTGACAGAGCCCAAGGGTGGAAGGTGAAGGCCGGGCAGCCTTCAAATCTCTCAGCAAAGCCTCTTCCCTCCTCCCCAGCCACTCCATCCCACGAAAAGATGTGTTTGTGCCTCCTACTTTGCTATTGCTTAAACCCCTGGTCTCCACGACCAGCCCCACCTCTTTGCTTGCACATCACGTGTTGATTTGTTTTGCAGCTATTTGGGAGGGTGAGGGAAGGGGCAAAGAGGAGAGAAGGAGTTGGGAAAGGCATCACAGTTGTTGGAGTGAGTGGTCAGATCCCTGCTGTTGCCCTGAGGGGAGACAGGGACACCAGGCTGAGCGTGGGGAGCCCCAGCCAGCATCCACATCCCTCCATCACAGCTGTGAGGAGTCAAGGAGAGTTTAGTAAGTGTTGCATCAGCACAGAAAAACATACTTGATGCAGAAACATCATGAGGTGAAATAAAAATTTTATAAGTCTTTTCTTTTTCTCTCTCCCTCTTTTACGCCTCGGCAGCACACACTGAAGTTGTCTGGGTGGATCTGGTCTGTGCACTCGGGTCATTTTATGACTGTTCTTGCTGTTTTCATGGGAGTCAAGTGATTTATGTGCATCTTTGCAGATCTGGGCCTTTAGCTAATATCGAAGTGCACACCCACGCATGCCACTATGGCAACATCTAATAACCCCAGTGTAGAAAAATATTTCCTTTTCATTGTAGCAGTTAAGCTGGAATTTCTGAGAGGACTGATGGCGTGAAGTGCTGAACTCCCACCCAGGTAAATAAGAGTTGAGCATGTTATTCTTTCCAATTCCCTTTTTGACGAACTCCTTGGAGCGTGTCTCTGCTGATGGTGGATTGTGTGGGGAGAGGAGGCAGCTGGAGCCTGGGTGGCTTCCTCACAGCCATTCCTGCTGGTACTTGGGAGCATTTAGACACCACCCCAGAGCTCGTGTGCTGGGAAAAGCCATCTTGCTAGTGCTGTGCAGAGCAAGGTGGTGCCGGATGAGGAGGATGCTGAGATCTGTCCCCAGCTTTCCTCGAGAACTGGCTCACCCCGGTGTGACTGCAGGACTTGAACTCTATTTTGGCAGCTCTGGCTTCTAACCCTGCTGCCTTCAAGGCTGTGTCTTCCCTAGAAGTGGTTTGTACTGTGGTGTTGGTGAGATCCAGCTGGTCCTAGGCTGGGCTCCTGGTCCTCAGCAGTCAGGTGGCAAATGCTCAGTGTGCTCCAATGTTGCGGGTTTGGTACCAGGCTTTAGGATCTAGCAGAAGCATTTGGCCCCAGAATATTGCCTCTCCCTGGGTCATGCCTCAGGATGTTGTGTATGGATAGCTGGGGGAGATCCCTGGAGATGTTTTGAAGCCAGGGGGAGAGAGGGGAGGAATTAAATAAATATAAGAGAATGTTTGTCCCCCCCACAGCCAGCAAAGTGGGACTAATGAAATTCTGCAGAGGGCAGAGGGAGGGCAAGGACACAGTCAGCAAAAATGGATCTGGATGGCTGTAACATAAATAGAGAGGGGGTGGAGGAAGCTGGAGACACTGCCCTGCAGAATTAGCTGGACGCTGACTCCATTTGAAGCCCCTTCCAGCCTCAAAGGCCCTCATTCTGTACCCACTTTGTTTCAAGAATTAGAAAGACGAAAGAGCATCTGTCATGCAAATTGCATGGTAGGACAGATGCCCAGTGTGAGGTCCTGCACTGGCAACCAGTGGTTCAAAACAAACAAACAAACAAAAAATGTCCTTTTCAGTCAAGAGATCTGCTGTTGGGCTGTCTCCAAATGCCTGTACATTGACAGAGTAAGGTTTTTTCCTCAGGGTGTCCCTCCAGAGCTGGGCTGTGCAGTGAGAAAAGCTGCTCTGCTGTGTACATCATGAGTTAATTACCAGCTTCTAATCACATCTGGTGTGGCTGCCTCACAGGCCATGTCCTGTTTGTCACTGTGATGTGGTGAAACCTGGTGAAAAAGCTCCTTGTTCTGGGTTTTCCAGAGCAGCTGTGGCTTCTCCATCCCTGGAAGTGTCCAAGGCTAGGATGGGGCTTGGAGCAGTCTGGAATAGTGGAAGGTGTCCCTGCCTGTGGCAGGGGGTTGGACTGGATCATCCTTATGATCCCTCCCAACCCAAACCATTCCATGATCTTCTATTAAGGACCTCCTGCAAAGAATTCTGGAGTGCTTTGGAGGACAGTCATGGAAGAGTTTGCATTGGAGGGAATCTTCCAGAGCATCTAATTTCAATCCCCCTGTCATGGGCAGGGACATCTTCAACAACATCAGGTTGCTCAAATGCCCATCCAGCCTGGCTTTGAGTGTTCCCTGTGCGGGATATGAACCATTTCTCTGGGCAGCTTGTTCCTGAGGATGGATTGGGCAGCAGAATTCCAGAGGCTGATCTGATGCTGTTAAGTCCATGGTGATGCTCCTTCTTTGCCACTGGATATATGTCAGCTTCTGTTACAGAGTGCAGGAGGAGAAAAGATCCCAGACGGCCTCTCAGTTTGAAATCTCAGATGGATAGGAAAAATGGGTTTTCACTCCTACCTACTCATCTCATGTAGGAATTGATGCAGTTGGGGGCAAAGCCACAACAACCTCTTGCCTTTATTCAGGGCACCTCCCTGTCCCCCAGTGAGAGGGGTGGGAAGGATGGCAGTTCCTGTTCACAGAGTGCCTGAGGAGAAATATTTTCCAAATTTTCCTAAGATAGATCATAAAAACAGACTTTGTGGTCAATAGTGCTGAAGCATCAGTGGAGGCAGGATTTCATGGGAGAGCGTGGGCGTGGTGGAAGCTTTCATGTTGTGGTCCAAGGCAAGACCCAGTGGTGGCTCCCATTTGGAGCATGTGGAGACCCTCATGGAGTGGGTTGTGGGTTGTCCTCCTCTCAGAGGTTAGGATTGCTGGGGGGAACAACCCTTCTGATGGAATAAAGAGCAAATGAGGAGGTGACTCTCCAAACAAGTTCTGTAGGCACTTGCTTGGAAAGCAGATGACTGGTTTCTCCTCTTGAGGGTTTTCAGATGCTCCTCTGTGTTCAGCTTTGCTGGGCAGTTTAAAGGAAAATGCCGAGAAAGATGAAATTTCCTAATCAGTCCTCTCAGTTCATTCCCTGAAGCTCGAGGAAGGCTCCCTGGAAGGTCAGTGGCAGCTCCTGCAGTAGCATGATGGACTCATTTCCCTTTCCCCCAGCGCAGACAGCCCCGTCTCCAGGCCCTGCTGTCACGGTGCAGCTGTGCGAGTGGCAAAGTGCAGATGCTCATTTTTTTTTTACGAGCTGGCCGAGCCTTCTGCCGTCCCCCAGCCTTGGCAGAGGAGGCTGCAGCTCCACGCACGGCATCTGCCGGAGCGCCCGGGGGGCTGGCAGGGTATGAAAGGGAGCTGCAGGGCCAAGCGGGGCTGGATGTGGCCTCGGCAGGGCTTGGGAGCAGATCCCGGTTTTTTCCCTTCTTCCCCCATGTCTGTTTGTGTTGGATGTCCCGGCAAATTGTGCCCTCTGCAGATGGGCTTTGACCTTGGCTGCCACCCAGGCTTACTTTGCTGGGGCAGGTAGAGATGGGATGGATTTGCAGCCTTTGCTCAGCCCGTGGAGCATTTTCTAAATATGAGGTCTGATTTATGCCTGGTAACTACCTTTTTCCACTGTAAGAAAAAAAAAAATAAATTGGTAATTTATTTTCCCAGGGTTGTGGGAAACTGCACTTACTTGAGCTTGAGGTAACTTCAGCTGAGCTTGTTGAAATCTCTGATACATCCCAAGGCTCCTGAGTTCAGAAAAGAAAAATAAAACAGGGATAACAATCCCAGTGTGCCCCATGAAAGACAGAATGGGGCAAATAGCAGGAGTTTGGGGAGTTTTTTATCTTGTACATGGATGTGCTTGACGGAAAATAAACGCACTACAACTTTAAGGCTTTGCCTGCAGCTAAATATAAGGGTGTGCTGGCTCCACCCTGCTGCTCTGTTAGGGATACAGGCATTTATTTTTCTGGGGTGGGTTTTTGCTTTATTTTTTTCCCTTCTCTCTTTTTTTTTTTTTTTTTTTTTTTTTTTTTTTAATCTCCACCATGAAATGACCGACAGACAGTTTAAGCAAGTGGTCCTGGAGCGTGCAGGAGAGGTACCTCCTAACACTCTCCCCATGGAAAGTTAAAGGATTGGGACTTGACCAAATTTCAACTTTCATGTAAGTGCTGCGTGCTGTTGTCTGATGGGGAGATGAGGATGGCAGGGATGAAGTCTTAAGACAGCAATCTACTGTCTTAACCTGACTTTCCCGAGCCCCCAGCCTGCTTGGTGTTAAGCCAACAGCCAGGTTAGCCTGGGGAAGCTGAGCTTTGTGGCTTGGGGATGGTCAGCCCTGAGGGGATGATCATTATTTTCCTAAATTTTTTGGTTTTATTTTAGTTGAAAGCTCTGTTGGTGTTGTTAAAACTCAGAGAGGCGGTGGCAGGATGTGTTTTCAGTCAGCATTTGCTCAGTTTAAACTTATTTTTTTCTGACTTTCTGTTTGGGAAAAAGAAGCCAGTTCCATCTCCATTTTCTATAATCATCTGCTTATTTTATTAGCTTTTTCCAAAAGGCTGTATTTCCCCCGATGCCTGGCCACCTGTTTTCTATGAGCTGCTGAAGGTCTGAGCTCTTGCTCCGCGTGTGCAGAGCAGATTTCTTTCAACAAGCCAAAAGAAACGACACAGCTATAGACTAAAAAGGGCAAAAAACCCCACATGCTGTGCTATTTTGGTAGTAGCAAATTATGCGTCCTACAAATTACCATTGGTCATGAACATTGTCCGTCTGTCTGGATGACAATGTCCTGCTTTCAGACCACTGCTAATACGTTTAGAATTAGGATAATACTCATTGAACTCCAAAGCGGCTCCTCTTTTCTTCGCCCTGATTTATTCTTACCAGCAAATGTCACATGCAAGTGGAAGTTTTATGGCTGGATAATTCACAGCCTGTTGGGCATCTTATTAGGAAGGGCTTGGACTTTAAAAAAAAGTAACTTGAAGTTGTTCTTTTAGGGTTGGGAAAGTATCGATTCTCTAGGTTTTCTTGCTTGCTGACTTTCTTTTTTAATTTTTTTTTTCTTTTCCTAACCTCACCCTTTTTTCTTTACTTTTTGCTCTCCCTTTCTCTTTCCCACTTTGTTTTCTCATCCCTTTTTTCTTCCCCCCTTTCCTTTCCCCCATTTTCTTTCCCCCCTTTTCTTTCACCCCTTTTTTTTCCCTCTTTTCTTCCCCTTTCCTACCCAGTTTTTGTTTCCCTCTTTCTTTTTCTTTCTTTCTTTCTTTCTTTCTTTCTTTCTTTCTTTCTTTCTTTCTTTCTTTCTTTCTTTCTTTCTTTCTTTCTTTCTTTCTTTCTTTCTTTCTTTCTTTCTTTCTTTCTTTCTTTCTCTCTTTCTCTCTTTCTCTCTTTCTCTCTTTCTCTCTTTCTCTCTTTCTCTCTTTCTCTCTTTCTCTCTTTCTCTCTTTCTTTCTCTCTTTCTTTCTCTCTTTCTTTCTCTCTTTCTTTCTCTCTTTCTCTCTTTCTCTCTTTCTCTCTTTCTCTCTTTCTTTCTCTTTCTTTCTCTCTTTCTCTCTTTCTTTCCCTCTTCCCCTCTTTCTCTCCTGTTTTTTTTTCTGTTTTCCCTTTATTTTGCTTCCTATTTTTTTATTTATCTTATTTTTCTCTGTTCTTTCCCTTTCATTCTTTCCAGTGGAGCACAAGTAGAACTGAGGGCTTGCTCACCTTTTCATCTGCACTTCATGAACATCAGCTCTGAAGTACGACTCCAAATCCACAGTGAGGACTGTGGTACCGTAAGAAATAGATGTGACACTGTAAGAAACAGATGAGGATTGCAAATAAGGATTTCCCCACTGCAGTATTGCAAGCACATTCACCTTTTGATATGCCTTTAAGAGGTGGTTCATGCCCACATCTTGAACCACCTGGTGGCTGGTCTTTTTGAGCAGTGTACAGTGAATACCCTAAGCAGATGTTTCCAGATGTGGCGTTGCATGGGGGTTCATGGGCAGGGCTGGGAGCAGGTTGAAGCCTCAGTGATGGGGTGTCTGTGTGTGTTGGGTGAATGCCAGCACAGGAATACCCAGCAGGCAGCATTGTCCTCTCCTACAAGTCCTCTCTGGGCCAGAGTGTCCCCTGCAGCCACGCCAAGGGCAGGTTATGCCCTTTCCAGCTGTGAGGCTTGAGAGCAGATGGTGTCTTTTTCCACTTTCACACCACCCCTGGCTTCCTTTCCAATTTTCCTGAGTCACCTTTTTTCACAAAAGGGATTGAAAGGAAGAGACTGGCATGTCCATGGGGGCAGGTAGCTTTTTCCCTGCCGTGCTGCCTGGCACATTGCTGTTGGAGAGCGCGTGGTCGGTGTTTCTGCAGCGTCTCTCTGCTGTAATGTGTCTGTGCTTCTCCTCTCCGGGGTTTTCCATGCCGGTTATCTCTGCCAAGCAGGAGACAGGAGGTGAGCTGCTTTGCTGACTGTCTGGGGGAAAAACAATGCTGTGGTCTCGTTTTCTGTCAGATGGATTCAGGGGATTCAGGCAAAGCTCCATGATGAATTCAAAGACTGCTTCCTTCCTTCTCTTCCTCCCCCTTCATCTTCCTCTCCTTCTCCTCGTCCGCCTCTGCTTCCTCTCCTTTGGTGCTTCCTTTCCTTCTCCTCTTCCTTTTCTCCTTCTCGTCTTCTGCCTTCTGCCTTCTCCACCCCTTCCTTCCTCTCCACCTTTTCCTTCTTTTCCCTCCTTTCTTCCCCTCTCGCCCTCCTTCCTCACCTTCTCCTGCCTTTCTCTCATTCTTTTCTTTCCTTCCTTCTCTTCTTCCTCCTACTCCACCTCTGTCACAACCACTACCTCATGCTGGTGCTGCTGCAGGATCCAGATGCAGCACAAATCCAGAGTGACATTCCCAGCTCTGACTGTCCACAACCCTTTTCCCATGCCAGAGCTCTCTTCCCCTTGCATGGCAGTGGCAGCTTTTGTAGAAGGGAGACCCCAGAGCATCCCAGCAGAGGACTGGTGCTGTGGGACCCCCAGGAGCATTTTTGAAGGCTCCTCCCTTCACGTCCCAGGGGTGTTTGTTGCCAGGATCAGTCCCACTGTCACCCTCCAGTTGCTGCTGGGGTGTCTCAGGGCTTTGGGTGGCCAAACAGGACAGCAGCCTTGTATCTCCTGGTTTACACCTGTGGGTACAAGAAAGGTGTGAAACCTCATAATTGTGAAGGTGCTTTCAGAAGGCTCCTTGCACAGGGACCCATTTTCAAAAGTCTTCTATCCACTGCAGGATGAGAGCAGGGCTGGTTGGGGTGCATCCTCAGATGTTCAGAAGCTGCTTTGGGTGGTGTTTCAGGTCATAAAACCCAAGTGCTGTGCCTGGAAAGACAGACTGCTGCCACAGCATAAACAAATCTATAGAGCCCAGGCAGCCAACAAATTCACCATGTGCAATGCGTGTGTTTCTCCACCTCTCTTGTGCTTTCCTGTCCAAACTGAGAATGGCTTGGGCATTGAGGGAAAGTCCTGTGGGGAGAGGCTGAAGGAGCTGCGGGGACTGAGCCTGGAGCAAAGGAGGCTCAGGGGGGACCTTGTGGCTCTGCACAGCTCCTGACAGGAGGGGATAGCAAGGGCTCTGTTCCCAGGGAACAGGGACAGGAGGAGAGGACATAGGCTGCACCAGGGAATGTTCAGGTTGGACATGAGGAATTTTTTCACACAAGAGGTGGTTAAAAAATTGGAAGAGGCTTCCCAGGGAGGTGTTGGAGTCCCCATTCCTGGAGGTGTCCAAGGAAGGCCTGGACAGGGCACTCAGTGCTCTCGACAGGTGACAATGTAGGGATTGGTGCAGCTTGGACTCGATGATCTTGGAGCTCTTTTTCAGCCAAGATGATTCTGTGATTCTCTCTGTGATTGCTGTCCTCTGGAGAGATGAGGTGTATAAGTGGCATGAGCCCCACATGGAGCTGGGACTGGCATGAGGTAGCACTAGAGCTTTGTCTGTGCCTTTGTCATTCCATCTGCGTCAAACCCCTGGAGCAGGAGTGAATCTGCTGTCCTCCAGGTGGTTTTGGAGGAGCTGTGTAACAATTGCTGGAGTGTGGGTGTGCAAATCCCTCCTTGCAGGTCCCTGAACTTGTGGCAGTGGGTAGGAATTAAAGGCTGTTTTTGTTGAAGGATTGATGGGCTGTGGCTGATGCTGCTCTTTTGTACACCTTTTCCATCCCCTAATGGGTAGGGTGCAGTGGTCACTGGCAAACTGAGCAAAAGCTCTGCAGAGCACCTGAAAAGGGCTGTGTCTGTGCGTGTGTATGGGCTTCAGAGGGGCAATGCACACCCACTTGGGGGTTAGCAGTGCTTATAAATGGAAGTTCTCCTTTGGAAGCCTGCGTGAGCACCATTTCCCGAGAGTTGCCTAATTTAAATCATCTTTGCTCTGTTTTGTCCTATCCATTATTTTCAGCTGTCAACATTAAGTGCCACAAAGACCCTGTAATAGGCTTCTTTCTGCTTCCCTCTAATAATCCCAGAAACAGTCACTGGGCCCTTTGTCTGGGGCTCTGTGATGGCTCTCAGTGTTCAATTTGCTGGAGAGGAACCACTTTGTGGAACAGTAGGACAATCAGTGAGGCAGTGGCTCAAGTGCTGCCATCCTCCCTTTGAAGAGGCAGGAGGGGAGCGAGATGGAATTGTGTTTTGCCCATCATGGTTAATGACTTCTAAGAAAAGCTTCAGTGGCAGCTCAACAAAAGTGATCCTTAAAAAAATAGACGCATTTAATTTGCCCCAGAAGTTGTTGGGGTTTAGAGTGATCCTTGGAGCTGAATGAGAACAGTGAGATCTGGTGTCCAGGTCTGGGTTAGGACTCGGAGTCTGTGTCTGGCCGGAGGGTCCAAGCCTTGCATGTCATGGCCAGGATGAAATCCAGCAGAGGTAAGTGTTGCCAGATTTTCTTGGCTTTTTTAGGCATTGGTAGGATCCAGTGAAAGGTCTTTACACTGATACCAGGTCCACTAAAGAAGAGGTGAAAGGTGAAACAGCAGGGTCCTGTCAATGCTGTGAATCCATCTGTGGCAGTCCTGGACTGCATGGACATTTCTTACGTGTCTTCAGGGATGCCTGCTTGGGGCTGGGGGTGAACCAGGAGGCTTCTTGAGGGCTCTTTCAGTACTTGGATGCTGCAGACTTTGTCTTCCTTGGGGCAGTGTCAGGCATCCCATGCTTAACTCAGCATAGATTGAGGAAACTTTGCCGTGGTTTCTTACTCCTCATCTTTTGCTGCAGTGGAGAAACAGCAAGTGCCTCCATTGCATGAAATATCTCAAAACATCCAGCATTCCATGTGATTCCATATGGATTTTGTGCTAAGTTTTACTCATCTTACTTGTGCTGCTGCCCTCAGCCATGCCCATCTCCTGCCCCTTCTGCCATCAGGTCTTGCTCCAGGTCTGCCCTCCCAGTCTGAGGGACTCTGATTCAAAAATCTGCTTCAAATTTTCTGCTTCACAAATCCCCCTTGTCAAGGGATCAGTTCAAGGCAGCTAAAAGTACCCAGAGTACAACTAAAAGTACCCTAACAGTGCTGCACTGGGTATTAAAAGGCTGTTTGTCTTCATTGGTCAAGAATGGCTCTGTGACAACCTTCTTCCAGAGATTTTAGGGGGAGTAAACCTGTGAAGATGGAGCTTGGTGTGATTTTGAGGCGCTCCTCCATGCACTGCCTGTCATACCTTTCTTACTCAGCCCTCTTGGTTCCTGGATGTGAAAGGTACCAAGATGGAGGGAGTCAGGGATGGTTCAGAAAGCACGTGAAGAGGGCGAATAATTCAACTTTTCTATAAGCGCATAAACTAGCTCTTATGGTGGGAACATAAATAATGAGAAGAAAAAGAAGTTTCCAAGTAAATGTTGCAAGGAGAAGTAACTTTGATTTTTAAATTTGAGCTGTGGATGGTTTCTTCTGAGTCTATTTATCCTGAAACTTAATTCTTACAGGGACCATTGTCAGGTTTTTTTTGGTTTTTTTTTACATTGGTTTTATGTTAACTGGTGCTACACTTAATCTGCCACCACTCTGCTCAGACCCTTTGCCTGCTGCTTGGCTTTCTTGAGTCCTGCTGGAGTGTCTGATGGGTTTTTGTGGCCTCAAAGCCTTATTCCACTCTGTGCTAAGACAGCAGCTTTAGGAATGAAAAATGAGTTCAAAAATGCTATTAAAGAAAAGCTGTTGGTGTAACATGATTTTTGCTCAGTCCCATATGGCTTGGGGGTTCTAGGCTCATTTAAAAAAACCCACTTAAAGTGTGCTCTGCCTCACAAATGTCCCACAAATATCCCCTTGATGTTAGCATGGCCCACGGCTACACCTGGGTGCTTTCCATGAAGTCCCAGATCTGCAGTTGGATGGAAAGCTAAAAATCTAAGGAAAACTGTCATGACAAAATCCAGGCTTGTTTTAGCCCATTTGGTTGTGGAAAGAAAAGTTGCAAACTGTACCTCTGAGCAATCCCAAAGGAAAAGAAAAACAATATGTTAGAAGAGGGGAAAAAAAAAACAAAAAGAGCTGGAAGTGTTGAAGGCAGTCTCATGGGCTTGGGATGGTGTGAGCACTCAGCTCTGGCCAGGGCTGGCAGTAAAGCTGAAGCTGTGGTTGAGGAGAGAACTCAGCCTTAGGCTCTTCCTTGGAGTCAGGGAAGGTGGATTGTTTTCCGGCGATGAAATTTCCTATTGAAAAATTGAATGTTTCCTTCTCTCCCTTGTGAATGGACGCCTGGGAAGCGAAGCACGCTGGTTCCAATTACCAGCACAGCCAGCCCAGGTGCTGCAGTCAGTCAGGAATTTATACCTTTTCATACATTCTAGAAAAGAGAAAAACTTTTTTTAATGATTATTATTTTTTTATTCTTTTTTTCTTTTTCAATATATGTAATGACTTCAAAGTGGGAGCCCAGCCAGACTGCTTTTGATTTGTTCCCATATTAATGTTTTATGTCTGAATATGTGCCTGGTCACTCAAATTAGTCAAACTTGTGACTGCAGTTGAGCCCAAACATATAGTCCCAATCAATGCAGGCTCATTGATAGGGCTGGAGCACCTCTCCTGTGCAGACAGTCTGGGAGAGCTGAGATTGTTCAGCCTGGAGAAGAGAAGGCTCTAAGGTCTCTCCAGAGACCTTACTGTGGCCTTTCAATACTTAAAGGAGGCATACGAGAGAAAAGAAAAAGAGTTTTAGTAGATAGAACAAAGGGTGATGGCTTTAAACTGAAGAAGGGAATGACTAGAATCTAGGAATTCAGACTAGATGTAAGGAAGAAATTTTTTCCTGTGAGGATGGTGAGGCCCTGGCACAGGCTGCCCAGAGAAGTGGTGGGTGCCCCATCCCTGGAAGTGTCCGAGGTTAGGCTGGACAAGGCTTGGAGCAACCTGGGATCGTGCAAGGTGTCCAAAATCCCTTCTCCCCAGGCCTTTCCCTGCCTGCATGGGCAGGGTGGCTGGCCTGATTTGCAGGCAGTGCTGGCTGGAGCTGGTGTGAGCTGTGACTGCAGATGGGCCCGCAGGCTCCAGCTTTGCATGATGCCTTCTGCAGATACCTGGCAGAGCACAAAGACCTCGTTAAGGCAGCCAGTTTGACTGCAAGTGCACACCCCTTCCAGAGCACAATTGGCTAAGTGGTGCTCCAGGACCAGGCTGCTGCACTCCCACGTTCCAGTTGATATTTAAAATAAGAGCATACATCTCTGGCATTGTTTCCATCCAGGGCTGCCTACAGCTCTTCAGGCAGGATCCCCACTTTCCTGCAGTGTTACACAAAGCCTCAGCAGAGGCAAAACTTGCCCTGCAGTGTGAGACAAGGGGCAGCAGGCAGATCATGGAATCACAGAGTCCTTTAAAATGGGAAAAAGATCATTGAGTCCAGCCATCCCCCCTGCTCTGCCAAGGCCACCACTAACCTGTGTCTCGACATGGCTTTTAAATCCCTCCAGGGATGGGGACTCCACCAGTGCCATGAGCAGCCTGTGTCAGGGCTGGGCAACACTTTTCACTAAGAAATTTTCCCCAGTATCCCATCTAAACCTGCCCTGGTGCAGTTGGAGGCCTTTCCCTCTCATCCTGACCCTTGTTTTCAGGGAGCAGACCCCAGTCCCACCCTGGCTGCACCCTCCTGTCAGGGAGCTGTGGGGAGAGAGAAGGTCTGTCTCCTCTCAGACTTCTTTTCTCCAGGAGTAACTGGCTGGAGGAGAATGAAAGAACACACAGAGCAGCTTACAATGTATGGAAATGTTGCATATACATGTGTGTGATTGCAGAAGATTCCCGTTGTACGGTTGTGTTACTGGGAGTACATGGTCATTAGGAGTGAGCTGGAGTGGGAACACCTGCAGGGCCAGAGTTAAGGGTGATTATGCAGCCCAGCCCTGGCTTTTCTTCACTTTGGAGAGCTGCACAGCATAATTTCATCATGGATTTATATACAGCTAATTGGCATATAGTTTGATATGCAAATAAAACCATATAAATATCAAAAGAAAGACTTAAAGCTGTGCTTTCCACTGTCATGCTACAATCCTTGCTTTTCTGGTCAGTCTAATCTACTCGATTGCTCCTTTCATCATCTTGTGTTTTGAAGGCATGATATCTCTTTCAAAGAACATCTGTCAGACGTATATTAATTAGTTAATTTTTCTGCAAGGAATGTAAACACGAGGGTGGAGAACCCAAAGCCCCGAGGATCCAATGAGGTGTGTGGCCAAGTAATTATTTTGGGGTAATGCAGAGATATGGCCTATGCTCAGTCTATAAAGGCAAGAAACAGGTTTCCTACTAGATATAGTCAGTTTATGCTAAAGACTGAAGTGAAATTTTCTTGATGTGGGCACAGGAGCCTGTGTCATAGACACACCACAGAGATGGCATTTCCAAACTGAGCTTTCTAAGGTAAAGATGCTACTGGCAGTGGTGCTGAATTATGTTTAAATTCAGTTTTTAATTAAGAATATTAAGTTTAAGTAGTTCAAGAATGGAAGAAAGCATGGAGAGAGCCAATGTTTTTATGTTGAAGGAAAATTTAAGGTGTAAATTTGTTAGCTGGTAGCACCAAGTTTCACTCCTGAACTGGGGCTGCCTGGATGCTTCTCATGTGGTTCACACTGAGAGCCAGATTTACTAGGATTTTTGTGTTTTGATCTTGGGTGAATGTCTTTTGCTGTGAGTCTTCAATCAGATCTATTTTGTGCGATAACAAGAAATAGGTTTTTGTGTGAGGGGACTGTGCTGCAGTGTACATGCACAGCAGTTGGGCTGGAGAAGAGCTTGGTGTGCAGTTCTGGGGCCAAATCCAGTGCTGGCAGTAGGGCAGAGGGGTGAGCTGAAGCAGGACCATGCACAGGTAGGTGCAGTACAGGAATTCCCAGAGGGTTCCCCAATTCCAGAGCACATCACAGGCACTGGAGCGTGTCTTGCCATTTGGAACATACAGAAGTCCTGCTAAGGCAGGGTCCTCTCTTTCAAATCCCTCCTTGCCCCCTCTGCCTCTCTTGGCTGAGGTGTTCCCAGGCTCACTGGTGGTCACTGAACTGGGTTCCCATTTCTGACCCCGTGTGGGACAGCTGCCCCTCTATTCTTGACAACAAGGCTCTGCCCTTTGGCATGAAACCAACTGCAGTGTCCTTTCAGCAGGATGAATTTTGGATGTCTTCAGGTTGCAGCAAAGCAGTGTTTAACTTCCACCGTCTGTCTTTACCACTTCTGCCTTTCCTTATGTGTCTTTTTAATTTTTTTTTTTCTTTTTTTTATTTGCTTTCTGGCTTCCAGTCCTCTTGCTAATGTGTTCGGTGTGGACTATTAATATATCCCAACAGGAGCAACCCTACTTATGTTCTCCTTTTGGAGTAAGGATTAGGGAATATCCCTTAGCCCTTCTTTTTCTTCCCCCTACTTTTTTCTGTTTTTTCTTTTTTCCATCCTTCTCCTTCAGAGCTGAACTCCAGAGGAGGGCCAGAGGGCAGGGACAGATGGGATATTGGGAATGAGGAATTGCTGGCTGGGAGGGTGGGCAGGCCCTGGCCCAGGGTGCCCAGAGCAGCTGTGGCTGCCTCTGGATCCCTGGCAGTGTTCAAGGCTGGGTAGGGCTTGGAGCAGCCTGGGACAGTGGAAGGGGTCCCTGCCTGTGGCCCTTTCAATCCACACCACTCTGTGATTCTGTAAGCTGTGTAATTATGCAGTAGAGTGCAGGACAGTACTAAGGACATTTTTTTTTAAACAAGCATTGTTTTGTCATACCTGTCCGGCCAGATAATCACAAAAATGCCTCAAGGAGAAAGAGAGATGTCATTCACCATCAGCTGGGGATCTGTAAAATGCCATGTATCACGAGATTGTCGTGAGGCCATGACACTGGCAAAGCTAGGCAAAAAATTTTTTGCTGGGTCTTGTGGTTTCCTTTCCTTGCTGGATAAAATAAAACCTGCCAAAGCAGCGGCAGTGGGCTCCCATCTATCTGTTCTCATACTCCCAGCCGCTTCTGCCTGAATTATTCATGCTCCGTAAGTGATCTGCAAACAGCTCCTGTGATCTTCCTGTGATCTGTGGGTATGCCAGACTCACCCCTGCTTAGGTCAGGGCATTTTCTTGTTTCCTTCCCCGCGGCAGGGAGTCTGTGGGAATCTCCAGATTCCTCACCGCCTCTTTCTGATTAGCCCAGACGTGTATTTATTATTTACGTGGCAGGATTTGTTCAGCTGTCCCAGGCGCACGGTATTATCAGTGGATAAGCAGGAAGACTCACTGCAAACATCTGTAGCTGTTGCTTGACAAATCCTGTTTGTATAAATAATATTAAGGAGCTGCAGAGGCTGTTGTGGAGTAAATACCCTCGTGACTGAAGGCAGCGCTGCCAGCTTTTCACCTGCGTGTGCATCTCAATAGAGATTTACTGGGCTGTTTTACACACACATATGTATACATATAAAATACTTCAGTTTTTTTTTTTTAGTAAAGGCCCCTTCCAACCCAAATTATTCTGCTATTCCTATATATGTATATATGTTTTATGTATTTGCCCTTTTTTTCACAAGCTCTTTCCCCGTATTTACTTCAGCTTTTAGGTTTTTTTCCTGCTGATTTGGTCATGGAAATAGGTTGGCAAAGCCAGGGAGAAGGGCAGTTTATGGGCAGGTTATTGGCTGGTATTTCGTGTGCTCTGCTATCCATATCTTTAATGAAATGGGCTGTAGGCCCACCTCTTCCTCCACACCCACCCCAGATGTACCCACCGCAGGTACATCTTGGATCTGCCTCTCTGGTGACATCTACTTCAACCACTCATTATTTTGGGATGAGGACTGGGATGCTTCAGGAGCCCATTGCCAGTGGAGCTGCAGCTAATGCTCTGAGCAGGGCACGTGGGGCCCCCTGGTTCCCTTCTCCAGCTGAGGGAGTAATTTGGGATGAAAAAGGCTCCATTTAGGCTACCTGGTTTTTTATGCTAACCCATAGGAGGACCTGTGCCTTGTTCAGGATATCCCTCACCTACGACATAACCAGGATACAGTGAGTTTGTTAAAATGTCCTGTCTCTCTGCATTCCGGAAAGAGGATTTTCTATTAAACCTTAGGGAAATTACTGGCCTTGTTAACTAGTGTGGAAGTAATGAACCACAGCAGGGTGACTCGGGAGATTTGGGCCCTCGCTTCGTAAGACTGCATTGTTTCTTCAAATGAGAGAAATAATTTAAGCAAACAAACGAACAAAGAATTTCTGGAAATTAAAGTACGGTACAAATGGGATGATTTGCTCATCCTCTGTTTAATAGGAGCAGTGCAGTGAACAATTGTGTGGTCGACCTCAGAAATCTATCCATGGTAACTAGTCACAGGAGAGAAAAATAGACAGCCTGCCACCAACTTGGTATTAAAGTTCTATTTTCCCTTTTTTCCATGGTTGCGGGCCAGTCAGGGACTTTCCATGAGCAATCGGCACAGCAGAAATCCCCGTCTGCTCCCTAGCAGCCATCACTGCTCAACAATCAGAGGTGCTTTTTGTACTGGTTTTGGCTTAAGTGGGGTTTGGTCCCAGTTTTCAGTGGGATCAGGCTGGGGCAGACCCTTCCTGCCAAATGCATCCTGCTGAAACAGGGCTGTCACAGAACCACAGAATGGTTTGGGCTGAAAGGCACCTCTCAACCCTCCAATTCCACCTCCTGCCATGGGCAGGGACGCCTTCCACCTGACTGGGTTGTTCCAACCTGGCCTTGCCCCTTCTACCCCATGGCTGAGGTGTGTTTGTTGTGAAGGAACCTTTGGTTTTGTCACCTCTACCAGGCGCTGGGTGTTAAATTCCTGATGGGTTTTGAGGTCTGTGCAAGCCCTGCATGACCCCAGTGGCTTTGGGCAGGTCCTGCAAAGAGCCCAGAGGAAGGACAGAAGGACACTGCCAGGCTGGGGTTGAAAAACAAATACATCAGAAATACTGGGCCTTCGGGCTCGATGGTCTGTTCCTCAAAAGACAATTTTGGAAGGCATTGCTGTGCTTTTGTTCTTCCATTAGGCAGCTGAGGAGAGAGCATTGTTTTCCTCCCCTCATCCGTTCCCCTTGTAGGGGAAGAAGGAGGACTTGGCCACCCTGAGCCGAGCATCCCAGGGGAGCTCCCAAAACAAAGGGCTGCGTGGAGGAGGATTCCGTCATCCTGTCCCCGCCATCCCCTTCCCTCCCTTCACCCTGCCCTTGGCACGGCCGGGGAGCACGGGGAGGGGAATGTTCCTCGTCCTCCTCCCTGGAAACCCAGCTAACTTCTCTTACCTCCAGGTTTGCTGCTGCCTGCGGGCTTGGTGAGGCAGCCCCGGGGTTTGTCTCCTGCCAGGAAGGTGTGTGAGCCCTGGCACAGTGTGGCAATGTGACGTGTCCAGGTGCGGTGGCTTGGGTAACACAGCACTCCTGGGGAATGTGGTGTGGGTGCTCCTGGATGTGGGTTGAGGCTCTGTGGACACATCCAGGTGTAATTTCTCTCCTGTGTGCTGCAGGCATCCATCCTGATCTGCAGAGAAGGCCTGTGGGTTGGAGAGCATCTCCTCAGCCACGCTCTGCGTGACCCTTGAGTTAATTCCCTGTGCAGGAAAATGTGTCTGGCTTGTGGAGCTGGAATGGTTTTGGGGTTATTTTTCTTAGGTTGCATAGGTTTATTTACAAATAGCTGGACTAACACCAACCTATTTTGTTTTGCTCAGGCTCCAAGGCTGACCCTGCTGAGAGCCCCTGAGATATTGAACTCTATGAGCAGAGACCACTTGACTGCACTCAGCACCTTTCAGGATCAGGCTCTAGGTAATTATTCTAATTCTTTGCCTGGATGATGGGGAAAATTTGCTGTCCTGGGCTATCTGGACCATCGGAAATGACATTTCTAGTTGTTTCTCCCATGAACCTGTGGATTTTTTTTTTCCCTGCTGAAGGTTGTCACTCTAGATCAGTGACTGGGCACTACAATAAAACCACTGATCCCTCAAATATAAAGGAAAATACCAGCCTTGCTTTCAGAGGGGCAATTATAGAATGGTTTGTGTTGCAGGAGCCATAAAGATCATCTAATCCAAGCCACTTGTAATGGGACATATTCAACTAGACCAGGTTCCTCAGAGTCCCATCCATCTTAGCTTGAAGATTTCCAGGGGGGAAGCATCCTGGGATTGCTGGATCTGGTAGTGGTCACCAGCTGTGGTGCTTGGGAAGTTCTCCTGAAGTTAACTTGCAGAGAGCTGTAAAAACAAGCAGTCAATATCAAAAAAAGGTGTTTGCTACCATTAAAAGCAGTCAAAGGCTTAAAATACCAATATTTGTTGGCAAGGATGCTTGTTCAGATCAGGCTTTTAAGAATTGCTCAAAACCTACAGCTGCAGGAGCCTTCTTTCTAAAATAAACTCAGCATCTTATTTGTCTGGGTTTACAGTAGCTTCATTCTCTCCTCCAGACCTGACCTCCCTTTTGTGCCTCTGAGGATCTTTAAATCCTTGCTCCAAGGTGGATAGATGGAAATGGAAGAGCCTGGGGCCTGGCATTGTCCTGCTCTGCATCTTCATGGAGATGAAGATGGTGCTTTGCCTGGGGGGTGTGGGCAGGATTAGACCCAAGATTTGTGCTTTTATCCCAGCAAGGCCAGCTCAAACACAGAGCACGAGCTGGAGAGGTGAGGCTCCCAGGGATGGCTTTTAAGGGGAGTAAGAAGGAAGCAGGATGCTGTGGATGTTACTCCAAAGCACTAAGGATGAAGGATATCCTGTAGGATTGACTTCCTGAGTGAGGTGACATTCCATACAAAATTCTTCACGCTGATAGAAGTATCAGTGAATAGAGGGTTATAATTTTTAACCTGATTTGCTGAGTTTTTCCCCAAGTCAATAAAAACCAGCTCCACACTGATTTCAGCAGAGGCTGAAGCCCAGCTCTCAGATCAGAGTGGCATGAGGGCAGAGGGTCTTGCTGCCCCCTGTCCCAGGGCATCCTCTGTCCATGCAGGAGCAGAGGGCTTTTCTCCATCCCTTGCAGCCCTGTGTGGTGACATTTTCAGGACTCAGGCAGGAGGAGATTGACTGGGTTGTTTCCTGTTTTGACAGTCTCCATTTCAAATCCTCTGTAACACAGCTTTGTGCAGGGAATTAGAACACCACATCCCATGTCCTCCTCCCTTGAATATTGCATTGGGGAGCTAAGCTCATGTTTCCAGTGGGGAGGGAGGATACACAGATCGTGAAACAGGCTCCGAAAGTGAAAGAGAGGAAAATGAAGAATGAGAAAGAAGGACTACATTCAGCATCAGGGCTGCAGTGGGATGTTTTTCCATATCCACGCAGAATTTGTGGGAATGGGGTTCTCCCTCACTGCCAAAAGTCATATGCTTTGTGTTTAAACTCTGCTGTCAAAGCTTGGAGAATAACTAAAACAAAAAGGCCGCAGGTCAAGTGGATGTTTTACAATTAACCGTAGCTCCATATAAATCCTGGGGAAGGAAATAACCCAACAAACACCCCTGTGCCTGTGTCCCCTGCTCAGGTGCTGGCTGCTGGTGGCAGGTCCTACTGGGACATGCCACAGGCAGGCAGCTGCCTCAGCATCCTGAAACAGTCCTCAGGCAGCATCCCTTGCCCAGTAAATTTCTGTGTAAGAACTGGTTTCAGATTTGATCTAGGTCAGCAATTAGGAGGGTCCAAGAGATTGCTTCAGGTGAGCTTGGAAGGTGAGAGAACACCAGCCTGTGGGCTGGAGGCTCATCCTAACTCCCTGCAACACATCTTTGGCTGAGGGCTGGTGTTTGCTGCTTTCAATTCAGCAGTTTTGGGTAGGAAATGCTCCAGGGGAGCATCAAGGCAAATGTGTCTCTGCCACCACTGCACATCGCCCCTCACAAAGTCCCCCGAAGGTTTTGGTGTGGCCAACTGCTCTTCCCTGAGCTGTAGCCTGAAAATAGGGATAGATAAAGGCAAAATGTTCTGGGAGCCATGCCAAGCCAAGGCACTGAATTGTTAAGAGATCCGTATCTCAATAACAGATTTTTTTTGTCTTTATCAGCTTTTAAGAGAAAATACAGTGTTTGCAGGAGCACATTGAGATCATCCTAAAGAATGGAGCTCTCCTTTCTAAATTGTATTGCTTTTATTACAATAATAGTAATAGTAGTAGTAATAGTAGTAGTAATAGTAGTAGTAATAGTAGTAGTAATAATAATAATAATAATAATAATAATAATAATAATAATAATAATAATAATAATAATAATAATAATAATATTTCTGCAGTGAAGCCATACATGAGGATGTTATTTGTGTAGGAACTGGAAATGAACCTGAAATTATCAGCGTAATTTTTAAAGGCACTTTACAAGTCATTTGGCATTGGAAAAGGTACAACTATCCATCAAAGCAAGGCTTGGGGATAAAATAATTAGAAATCACACAACCATAGCAAAGGAAGATTAGTGCTAAAATTAGAAGCCATAAAGTTGTTTTTAGATTAGGCTGGAATCTAGGCAGGCTGCTTTATTGTAGCCTGTTACTTTAAAAAATGTAAGGTGAGAGGTGTGAATTGTCTGCATTTGGTCGTGTCCCAGTGGAAATGCTGTTGTTAATGTTGGGTGGGATGATCTATGAGGCGAATTTCAGGGAAATCCTTAGGGGATGGAAGTACAGTCCCATGTGAAAGGTGACCAGCTGTTAAAGGAGCTGGGTTCAGTGCTGAGCTCTTCTCCACAAGAGTGTCCCCATAATTTTGGTTTGCTCCTAGTCTTGTTTCAGGGTTGTAGTGGCCAAACACCCACACTGCATCCAGAAAAGGAGGTGGGATGGCTGGAATTGGGAATTCAGGTTGGAATTTCCACCCACAGGTGGGTTGGGTGTGAGTTGGAGCTGCTGTGATCCCCAGACCTGAGCTGTGTCCTTGGGTCCAGACAATGACATCAGCTGGGCACAGCTCATGGAGCTTCATCGCTTTGTTTTTCTGCTGGACCACCTCAGGCATGAATAGGAATGGATCCTCTATCAGAGACAAACACAAAATTGATCAGAGGACAGACCAGGAGAGCTTGGGGCATTCATCCTGCACAAGAGAAGGCTCCAGGGAGAGCTCAAAGCCTCTGGCAGGGCCTCAAGGGGCTCCAGGAGAGCTGCACAGGGACGGGGCACAAGGCAGGGAGGGACAGGACAAAAGGGAATAGTTTACAGCAGAAGGAGAGATGCAGACTAGATAGAAGGAAGAAATTTTTTGTGACACAGGGGGTGAGGCCTGGGCACAGATTGCCCTGAGAAGTGGATGTTCCATATATAAATCCCTTCAGGAAAAAGGGTCTTGGTACTAAAGCCCTTCTGGTATAGCTGGAAGGGTGTAACACGAGCAAGAGAGAGGAGGGCAAGGTCAGGCACATACGGGTGTTTTCACAGAGGAAGATGTCTCTATCTCAAGTAGAGATCCCTTCACCCAGAGAAACATGACTTTTTCAGGGCTGATGCCTTTAGATTTGAAGTGGGGGATTTCTGGGATAGAAACCTGAACTTTGGGGGATGTTCTTCCTAAATATGGACACAATTAGGTGTACCTCTTCCCCTGGTCCCAGCAGAGGTACCACATGAGAGGGACTCAGGTTCCCTGCTGGCTGGGAAGCACCAGCCCTGTTGTGACCACCCACAGCATCTTTCCTGCACGTGCATTTCCCGGTGCCTGCAGGGGAAAAGTGGAGTTGAGCACTGCCTGCTCCCCCCAGCATGCTCCCTGCTGTGCCTCCAGCTCAGTGAAAGCAGGACAACTCCTCATCGACTCTTTGTAGCCCGAGAACAGAGCCTTGGAAAAGTCCAGCAGCAGGAACTTTACTAATTCCAGCTAATGACTCCGAAATACTGACTGAGGGGAACAATTGCACATCATCAAAAGTCGCAGACAAAAGAAATGCAGTGCATTGTAATAGCAAACGAAGCTGAATCTGATCTGATGGAGCACCTTTCGTATTCTGAACGTTTCAAAGCCCTTGGCAGAGTAATGAGCTGCATGCTGACAGCGGGGCCACTGGCCTGGGCTTTATGTGGCCAACAATAGCCAGAACAGCTGTTGGCACAGGACTGCTCGTGGTGGGAGAGGGGATGGATGGTGGCTGGCATGTTGGGACTGTCCTGTGCTTTCCTGGTTTTTTTAGTGCTGTTGGATCTCTGGCTAGTGTTTGGATGGGTGCTGGAGGTGACCAGGCAAGATATGTTGGTCTTTCTTAAAGCGGGCTTAGAAGAAAGATGTAGACAGAGCTTTTAGTGGGGCCTGTAGAGACTACAAGGGTAGATGGTTTTAAATGAAAAGCAGGGAGACTCAGACTTGGTATGATGAAGAAAGTCTTTATGATGAGGGTGCTGAGGCCCTGGCACAGGGTGCCCAGAGCAGCTGCAGCTGCCCCTGGATCCCTGGGAGTGTCCATAGCCAGTTTGGATTGGGGGTTGGATAGTGGATAGGTTTCCCTGGCCCTGGGAAGGGGTTTGAACTGGATATTAAAGTCCTCTCAATGCAAACCATTTCAGGATTCTTATTTAAGAGGGGTGGAGAAACATGTTCTGACACACATGAGGATCCCTTGGTGCAGCTGAGAATAGCCCTCAGCCTCCCAGGTCACCATCTGGCCCTCTAATCTTGTGGTCCCCATGACAATTTCATGAAGGCCCACGTACAACTTCAGCTCTTTAATTTTAGCTAAGCCAGAATAGCATTGGTGCAGCTGTGGGAACAGATATCTTGGTCCTCAAACTATTCCTGTGGCAGGGAAGTTTCTTGCCAGTTGCGAGGAGAGGAAAAGGTTAATTGCATATTTTTTTTTCCTTTTTTCTTTCCTTTTTTTTCCGAAGAGGAAATAAATGTACCTACCCCACCCTAAGGGGACAGCACAAATCTGTCAGCCCTTGTTGGGTGGGGGCAGGCAGCTGGGCTGTGCTAAGGAAGTCACCCTGAGGAGGGAAGGGGTTCATGGCATGGGTGGGGGGCCTTGGATGCCTGCCCCGAGCTGCAGGCAGAGAGGGGGCTGCGGTCCTGGGCTGCATCAGACAAGGCTCTAGTGCTGTCTGCAGAGCCCTAGAATTGCAGAATGGTTTGTGTTGAATGGCTCTTAAAGCCCAGTGTCACTCCTGCCATGAGCAGGGACACCTTCCACTGTCCCAGGCTGCTCCAAGCCCTGTCCAGCCTGGCCTTGGACACTGCCAGGGATCCAGGGACAGCCACAGCTGCTCTGGGCACCCTGGGCCAGGGCCTGCCCACCCTCCCAGCCAGCAATTCCTCATTCCCAATATCCCATCTGTCCCTGCCCTCTGGCCCTGGGAAGCCATTCCCTGGCTGCTGTCCCTCCCTGCCTTGTGCCCAGTCCCTGTGCAGCTCTCCTGGAGCCCCTTGAGGCCCTGGCAGGGGCTCTGAGGTGTCCCTGGGGCCATGGGACTTCTAACAAGTTAATCTCATCCAGGGTTGCAATAGAAGATCTGTATATAAGCCTGGTTTGGAGTTAGGAAATGTGCTGAGGGGTGAAGGAGATCTCAGACCTTGTCCTGTGTGACCCAGGTCCTTCACTAACTCCGTCCTTCAGCTCTCTGTTAACCAGGACCGCCAGATTCCAGCAGCTTCACAGCTTTCCTGGAGGAGCACGTGGGTTGGTGTTGGGTTTGCTGCATCACCCCCATCCCAGCAGTCAAGGGAGGGTGGGAAGCTAAGCTGCTTTGGAAGCCTGGATCCTCCTCACTCCATCTGTGTTTCTGTGCACTCCAACTGGGTCGGGCTGATGCCATGGCAAGACTTCCTCTTGCAGACAGCAGTCTTGCAGGCTGTCATCCTGCAGCAGGGGCTTGATGGTGTGCAGATGGATTTGCTTTCCTGTTTCTCTTCCTGTTAGCCTCATGCTAAGGCTGGCCAGCCCTGCTTCTCAAGCAGGAATATCTCAAGAGGACAGCTCACCATCTCCATCATGACCCAGCCCTGTGTAGGTGTTCTGTTTCCACTTCTGAATCAATGCCCAAAGGAATATATAAGGAACCACCATTTTAAGTTTCTCGGGGAGCTGGTTGCAATAAAAAAATACACAGAGCCTATCCAAATATTTCTTTTTGTGGTTTTATATCAGCAGGGCAGGTGTGATCAACCTGTGCTCATCATCACCTGAGCGTGGTAGGAGGCAAATCAGCTCTGGGAGCTCAGGGGAGACTGTGCTCAGAGAAGGAGTGGGGGAAGGTGGAGTTGATGTTGGTCCTGGTGGTGTGTTTGAGGTGAATTTACATCCTTACACTTTGCCAGAGGGATGCTTTGCCCATGGTTCTCATTTCAGCTGAATGTTGGGGTAGGGACAGGAGGGAAGACATTAGGAAGGGGAATGTTGGATTTATAATTCCAGCCTGTCACTCTTTGGTCCAGGAGAGCATCAGTGGAGCCTGGGTGCTGTTTCCCAGAGGAGGGGTGGATCTGCTGAGCCTGTGCCTCCCTGTGGGACTGTGGGACAATGCTGTGCCCAAAGCTGAGACACATCCCTGGGGCAGAGGGGGCTCTCACTGCCCCCTCTGGCACAGCTCCAGGGCAAGGGGCTCATCTGGATTCTGCCAAATAGGTTTTCTTTGCCTCCTGTCTGGGATTCACCATGTATCTGAGCTTTTAATATCACTTCACTCTCCCTCCCTACATCCCATGCCCCTGTCCCAGATGTATTTGTTTAAGTGGCTTTAATTAACTTACATTTTCCTCTGTGTGACAGCTCCTTGAGGCTTTAGTAGCTGTTTTCTGCCCTTCCACAGTTGTCACTGACATGTAGCACTTTCCCTGCAGACCAGCTTTCAAGCCTACCATGTTCTTCCTTTCTCTGCAGTATTATTTTAACATACTGAAGGGAATTGTTTCCATGTGAGCATAGTTGCACACTCTCAATTGATTATTAGGTGTGATTTTCCTGATCCCTGCTGGTATCTACAAGGATTTTGAGCAAGGAAACCAGAGTGGCGTAGGATGATGGCTCAGGTCAGATAGATTTATCTTCACCAGCGACAAGACTGATAACTCTGGAGTGGCATGGCTACAGGTGTTATCATTTGGGTGTCTCCTCAAGAGTGAAGGTTAATGTCTTGCCACTACTGATCCATCACAGTGTTATCTGCAGGATTTACAGGTCTTCTTGTGCCTTTCCAGCAGCAGCAGGTCCAGTTTCCTGGAGCTCTAAGCTGTATACCTGCTCCCTGCTTGCAGCAGCCGTAGAGATCATGTCGGCAAGCCCTTGCTCTCATGGATTTGTTTGGAATCAAAGTCAGGGAAAATTCCTTCTTGTCACTACACAGTTTTTTGCTTCCCCAGTGGGATGGACTGGGGCAAGCCCAGAGGTTCTGTGCTCTGCCAAGGGAAGGCATCACAGGATGGGTTGGGTTGGAAGGGACCTCAGAGCTGATCTCTTCCATCCCCTGACATGGGCAGGGACACCTTCCGCTATCCCAGGTTGCTCAAAGGCGTCAGGCAGGTGAAGGCAAGACAAGCCTTGATTCTGCCCTCCTGAGGATCACCCAAGAAATCTGACCAGGAAGATGGAAAAGAGCAAGGAGGAACTCAGATCTGAAGTAAAATCTCCTGGGGAAAAGAAAAAAAAGGAAAGAGCAATAAATCCGGCAAATTAAAATGAAAAGGCGGCTAACATGAGTGACAATTGTACAGCATCAGATAATGCTGCATCCTGAATTCCAGTGGGATAGGAAATATGAAGCAAAAATCACTCAGGTGCTTCTAGATAGCGATAAGGAAAGCAATTCCCATTTACCGGCAGAAATAAAATAAGAGGTCGTGATAAACCCTCCATGACTAGACTGGATTAGGGCTCTGGCTGTGAAAATTCATTACAGGCATGCAAAAGAATGCGTATCGTGCCAGCTAAACTGACTACAAACACCATTTATTTGGAGAAGAGACGATTCAGTCAGAATAAATAGATTTCTTTCAAAGGGAAGGGAGGGTGATCTGACACAAATCTATATTCCTGCCTTGTCATTTATTATGCAAATAAGTCTCACACCTCTCTAAGACATGAGGGATGAGTTTATGTTGGAGTTTTATGTTGGAAGAATAATCTTAAACTGCTCCAAGGATTCCAGGGCCAGGCTGGGGTTTCTTGCACACTGTGGCAGGAGTTGCTAATTTCAAGAGGGGTTGTGATGGAAATGAGGGTCATGCAGCTTGGTCAGATGTTTTTTCAGATTTCCCATAAACAAACCTATCCCTTCACATTTTTTCTTATTGTTTGTGGTGTTTTGCTTAGGATTATTTTATTTTATTTTCTATTTTATTTTATTATTGTATTTTTATTTTATTTTATTTTATTTTATTATTTTTGCTTTGTTCTATTGTTTTCTATTGTATTCTAGAGTCATAGAATCACAGAATGGTTTGGGATGGGAGAGACCTTAAAGATCTCCTAATTCCACCCCCCTGCCATAGGCAGGACACCTACTACTATCCCAGGTTGCTCCAAACCCCATCCACCCTGCCCTTGGACACTTCCAGGGATCCGGGAGCAGTTACAGCTTACGTGGGAAATACTATTTCCTGTATTTTCTAGTATTTTATTTTACTTTATTTGCCCATTCTCTGTAGGAATGACTGTATATGGGGGTCATGTGCAGATGGAAGCCTGTGGTATGTTATCTTTCCTTGTCTTCAGTTCTCTTTTTTTTGGCATCAGCACCCATTAAAGCTGCATCACTCTGCTGGGCTCAGTGGAGCAGGGCACGTTTGAGGTTCAGACTCTGAGGTGGTTGTAGGTGGCAGCAGAAGCACTTAGCCTGATGTGCAGGGACCAAAACATGACCTAACACCTCCTGTTCTAGCAATTACATCTCTCAGGATGCTAATTTTAGAAAGAGAATTGAGCTGGCAGGGGCCACAAACAGTGGATGAAACCCTGATATTCCGTTCAGCGGAGAGAGGGCTGAGCTAGTGTTAAAAGAACAAAAAACAACAACAACAAAAAAAGAAACAGAAAAGTATCTCTAGAAGTTTTTTTTTTTTCCTGACAAGAACGTTGTAATTTTTGTAGCTGTGTTTTGGAAAAACTCCTGATGAATTGTGTGGTCCTGAATTATATATGTGTGAACAAAACTTCAGGGGAGGGGGAGGGAATCCTGACTCACAAATCCACCAAGCTCCCATCTCTGAGTTGGACTCTGAGTGTGACTCAGGACATGAGAGTCTTCTCTCTAATGCAGCATGGAAGTCAGGGTGATGCTTGGGGAGTAGAGGATCCAGGTGAGACACTGTGCAGTTGTAGGACACCCAGAAAACCTGGTTGCAGCAAACACACACTCGAAGGACTTCCCTAAATGCTTGATCCCAAATCCTTCTCCATCACAGCCAGTCAAGGTATTTGCATGGATTTCTGTTTCTGGTGATCTTAGGAGAAGATGGCTTATGATGGGAGTATGAGGGGACAGGTCCTTGGATGAGCAGGAAGGACTGAGCACCCAGCTTCTCTGCAGGCAGGGAGGAGGACAGTGCACCACCTTGGTGTCTTACTCCTCCAGGGGTATTTTACACTTGTGTTGTCCCCTCAGCATTTCTCTGCTGCTGGGCTGGCCGGGCTCTTGCAGCGCTCTGGAGAGATTCTGCTAATGGGATCTGACCTGATGGCTTTGCATGTTTTAAGTAAATTAAACACAGCTGCTAGGAAAATCCAGTAACCTTAAGAGCACCAGGGCTCCGTTGTCTGCATTGTAATTACAGTGGCAACCGCTGGGAAGTTCTACTTTTTGGTTTATTTTAAAATAACTTCTGAGCCACCCTTTGATCAACTACTTCATCCCCAAGTCCTCCTGTCCTCTCCCAAGGTTTAACCCTTGCTGTATCTTTAAGCATCTGTCTGATCACACTTTCAGTCAGTCACAAAGGCAAACACCTGATTGCAAAAATTCCCATTTACCGGCAGAAATATCCTGTGATTTTTGAGCTGAGGGAGAGTTTTAAGCCAGAACTTACAGGGTACATGCAGACTGCAGACACTGAGCAGAGTTTTATGGCTCTTGGGAAAGGGCAACTTGAAATATGCATCTTTTTCTTATGCTTCAGCCAAAATCCTTTGTGCCCTGCAGAGAAATGGGTTTTCTGTCACAGTGACAACAGCAAAAGGACTTAGATTTATGTAGGAAGCAAAATTAGGAGCCTAATTAGTTTTTTCCTTGTCAACCCTTGAGTGCAACCCATGCTGCAAAAGCAAGTGGTCATCTCATGGCACGGGCATAGCTGCATGCTCCTTCCCTGCATTAAAAACTCACACCAGCTTCTCTGTAGGAGCTGGGTGGGCTTACATTTCTGAAGGACACCCTTCAGAAAAGGATTAGGGAAATAGCTCAGGGTTTTCCATCAGAGCCTGCAAAACAGCTCTGTTTTAAGTTTTTCCCAGTGCAAGGAGGCTGGCTCAGCATCGTGGGGTGCTGGTGGCACCTCGAGGGCAGCGTGTTCAGGGCACCACAGCTGCTGCACCTGGGGTCGTGCTGTATTTGATTATATAATCATGGTTTGGTTTCGGTTGGAAGGGACCTTTAAAGGCCATCTATTCCACCCCTGCCATGGGCAGGGACACCTTCCACTAACCCAAGTTGCTCCAAACCCCATCCAGCCCGGCCTTGGACACTTCCAGGGATCCAGGGGCTGCTACTCGGGGCACCCTTTGCCAGGGCCTCAGCACCCTCATCATAAATCATCCTGCTCTTCATCCTGCTGGACATGGGATGTGCTGTCTCACAGAAATCTGAGGGTATGTTTTCCATCTTGTTTTCCCCTGATTCCTTCTCTTTTCATCCAGGCTACCCAGGACAGGCAGATCCCAGCTGTGGTGCCCTGCTCTGCTCTCCCACCTGCTGCCAGCAGCATGTGGATGTGTGTCTGCCTTGGAGAGCAAAGTGGGTGCCTGTGCATGTGATTCGAGTGAAAACACTGGCTGAGTGTGATTGAGGTTGTAAAGTTTATGAGATTCTGCATTTTATGGTAAATTTTAAATTGACACTGCAATCAGGAACATTAGGGTCTGTAAAGGAAAGTCGGTGTGATGTGTTTCAGAGCACAAGGTGGTAATTTCCTCTCTTATATTGATCCTATCAACAGCAAAGAATGAAGCAGCTGCTTCTTGGAGGATTGGATTTTTAATGCGTTCATTTTATGTAATTTGTAGAGTATTATTTATTGTGTGGGGGTTTTCTCCCCTATGCTGCCTTTCCCTCTCCCCCCATTTCTAGAAGGGTGCAGCGCTGTCTTACCTACACTTCTCACCTGTGGATTTCAAAAGCCCTTTCCAGCCACAGCTGATGCTGTTGTTTCCATTTTCACACAGGAAGGGGAAAACTGAGCATTGGAGATTGGAAAGGATGTCAGCCCAAAGATGCAGCCAGGTCACTCCTTCTGAGCACGATCCACACACTCATTTCTTTCCAGGCTGGGAGGGATGATCTGTCTCAGGGCAGGTTTTTTGTTTGGTGTTTTTTGTTTTTTTTTTTCTGGAAGAAACAGTCCCTGGCAATAAAAACAAAAACCCAACAGTAAGCATCCCAAACACTCTCCTAGGCAATGAAATGTCCGTTTGTGCCAGGGCATGGTAGAAATGCCTTTTCAGAGTATGTTTTCTGTGTGGGATTTTCTGCAGGGGTGTGGGTGACTTGGCTCCTGTGATTCTAGAGGGCATCTCCAGGGCACTGCCCTGTTTGAGGAAACAAAGGCTTTCAGTGAAGCTCAGGAAGAGTTTGAGGAAGTTAAAGACTCTTTAGAGTGTATGAAGGGAATGGGCAGAGGCCTTTGGAAGGAATTTGGGGATCACCTAGGTATGAAAGATGTGAGATGAGCTCTTCCCCAGGCTTAGACCTGTTACAGATGAATCACAGCAAAGGGGTTTTTTTTTATGATGTTTGGTTTTCAGATATACCAAGAAGATTTAAAAAGAACTGATTGCAAAAGTCATGGGCATTTTAAAGTAACATTTGATGGGGATTTCTTGAAGATGCTGTAATACTGTAGAAGCATCTGCTTCCCAGATTAACAGAGGGTTTGCAGACAGCACTTGGGAAGCACCCTCCAAGATTATTTCAAAACTGCAGAACAGATTTGGTGAATGATTTATGGCATGGATTTGCATATCAGTTGCTCTTTCTCCTTTCTTTGTCAAATTTACTTGTTTCAGTCCTATTATGCACAAGCACTGGAACCATCCTGGAAGTGTGGATGTGCCAGGATTGTGCTGCTCATCACAGCAGGGGCCTGAGGGTGCAGAGCTGCAGGGCATCCCCATTCCATGCAAATAGGTTTTATTTAGGAGCTGTTGAGACTTAGACCAGGAGCTGGAAGTAGGCTGCAGTGGTAGATAAAAATACTAACTTGGTGCTCAATCTCCTTTTAGGGTCAGTGGATGTTTGGACAGTGGAGTCTAGAGGGTGTTTCACACCCCAAGAGAGATGCTGAAGTTTGGGTTACTGAATGGCTCACCAAACACCCAGAGTGGTGCCAACTGCATCCCCATGGGCTGCAGTAAGAGCTGGGGCAGCCGCCCCACATATGGCCACAATTCAGCTGCTGGCTTTAGTGTCCATTTTTACTCTAGGACCCATTGCTTAGTCTCCATCTGTCAGTCAGGAGGGATGCAGGTTTTACCCAAAAAAGCCAGGCATGGGTCTGGGACAGCTTGGGGAGTCCAGTGTAGCAATGAGAACCTGCATTAAGGCAACTAAAGCCAGGATCTGTGTGGGCACCCCCCTGAGATGCCTTAGTTGAAGCTGACCCCTGCCTGGTGTGCCAGGGAGTGGTGTAGGTTTATCAGGCTGTCCCTGGGTGTCACCTCCAGGCCTGGACACTAGGGAGGGCATGCCCATGGTCTGTGCTCGCTGTCAGTCCAGGGCAATTCTGTGTTTCAGGTGACCAAAATTCCAGCTGCTGGCTGGTAAGGGCTAGAGCATGGATGGCAGCCTTGGAAGGCCACTAGAAATACATGAGTGCTAGTTCTGTTGAGGACAGGGCTGTTCCCTGGAGAAACCTCTGGTGTCCTCAGCATGGACATGGAGCTGTCGGAATGTCCAGAGATGCTCCAGGGGCTGGATCCCCTCTGCTCTGGAGCCAGTCTGGCACAGCTGAGGCTGTTCACCTGCATAAGAGAAGGCTCCAGGGACACCTCAGAGCCCCTGCCAGGGCCTCAAGAAGGCTTAGAAGAAAGATGGAGACAAACTAACAGGGTGTGTTACAATAGGACAAGGAGTGATGGTTTTAAACTGAAGGGGAATCAATTTAGATCAGCTCTCAGGAAGAAGTTTTTTACAGGGAGTGTGGTAAAACACTGGCACAGGCTGCCCAGAGAAACTGTGGATGCCCCAGTCCTGGAAACATTCAAGCTCAGGCTGGACAAGGTTCTGAACCACCTGGTCTAGCTGAAGATGTCCCTGCCCATGGCAGGGGGGTTGAACTAGATGGCCTGTGAAGGTCCCCTCCAACCCAAACTCCCCTGTGATTCTGTGATAAAGGTTGTTTCTTCACATGGGCTCCACCTCGAGGGCAGGGCAAGCATTCCACATCACCAGTTTATTTGGGAATCATCTCTCCCAGCCCAGCAGCTCAGCCCAGCCAGGTGATTGGGAGGTCAGTGTGCTGGAGAGAGGCAGAAGCTCCACTGCTGGCGACACGTGGTGAGAGGAGCAGCCCCACGAGTGAGCTGATGTGGCACGTCAGCGATGTATTCAGGGAGGGTAATTAGAAATCTGAATGTCGTCTGCAGGAGGGCGTGTTCAAGTGATTCTCCAAACCACCCCAAGAAGCTAAAAGGGACCTTGTGGCTGAAGGGGAAGCCACAGGCAAGCCTGGTTGATTTGCAGCCTCTCATCGCACGTGTGTTTTGGGAACGGGAGAATGAAGCCTGGGCTGCCCTCAGCAATGCCCATCCTCTTTTGGAAACTGCTACAAGAGCATCAGGGCATCTTCTGGTTCAGAGGGTGCATCATGAGTGTGTTTATTCACAGCCACTCTTCTTGGAGCGTTGATGAAACTGTGATTCAGGGGCAGCCTTTTCTTAGCCCAGGAACTCCCATTTGTTGTCACATGAGAATTCTTCTGTGCCTCAAAGAGCGATTTGAATTGTTTGAGGTGGAATCATAGAATCACAGAATCATTTAGGTTGGAAAAGCCCTCCAAGACTGTTGAGTCCAGCCATACCCCCAGCTCTGCCAAGGCCACCACTAACCCCTGTCCCCAGGTGCCACATGCACATGGGTTTTAAATCCCTCCTGGGACAAGGACTCCCCCACTGTCCTGGGCAGCTGTGCCATGGCTGGACAGCCCATTCTTTGAAGGAATCTCTCTTCATATCCCAGCTCAGCCTGCCCTGGCTCACCTTGAGGCCATTCCCTCTTGTCCTGTTGCTTGTGAGAAGACACCAACCCTACCTGCACACAACAGAGTGTTGTGCTGCAAGCTGAGCTCCCCTTGCTCTGGGGAGCAGCTGCAGTAAAGGACCTGTGGGGAGAAGAAGGCTTTAGGCAGAAGTTAGAGCTGAAACCCAGCACTTCCCAAGGGAAACGTGGTGCCAGCCCCTGCCTTGGTGCCAGGGGAGGTTGTGTGTCGACCCAAGCAGGGCTCATGAGCTCTGCCATGAAGCCAGGATCCATTGCAGGGTTTTTGCAGCCTCCGCTGTGAATTCTGCCCTAAATGAATGCTGGCCCAGTGTAGGCATGTTGACAGAGCCTGCATTAAGCTCTTTGCCCATTGTTGATCACTTTTGGCTGTTGAGTGGCAAACGAGCCATTAGTCCAGGACAGTGGTGGCTCCTTGTGAGTTAATGAACTGAACAGGGCCCTGGATAAAGAAGGAGGTTCTGCTGGAGGGTCACAGAAGCCAGATGCTCCTGAAAGCACATGGACTGACTGGCTGCAGGGAAGTTCTCGGGGCTGATTATGGGGCTGGGGCTGGTCTGCAGCCACTCCGTGCAGCACCAATCACATGTGCTCCATGAATGTCCTCAGACTGCCTAAATGTCCTCACCAATCACATGTGCTCCATGAATGTCCTCAGACTGCCTAAATGTCCTCGCCAATCACATGTGCTCCATGAATGTCCTCAGACTGCCTAAATGTCCTCACCAATCACATGTGCTCCATGAATGTCCTCAGACTGCCTAAATGTCCTCAGGCCAGTGGTTGTAGACATGTGAGGAGGAGAGTTAGGGGCCATCACAAAGGTTACCCTTCATGGTTTTGCTCTGTTCCTTGAGTGTATGTGCAGAGAGTAATTTACCAGTGTCATAGATTGGGTAGGGTGATCAGAGCCTGTTGGTTTCTTCATCCTGACATCCAGGTGTCAGCCTGCCTTGGAAAATGTTGTTGACAATTCCTCATGAAAATAATGAGAGTCTCATAAAGGCTGAATGAAGATTGTTGGCTCTTTCTAAAAGCTGGGAGAGGAATCCCATTTGCTTCCTTGTGTCATGAGTAATGGGAAATAGTGCTGGTGGACCCTGCACTAGTTAACCCATTCAGGGGCTACCTGGAGAAGAAAAAGAGATGCTTGGGTGATTGATTCAGTCAGGAATCTCTCGGGGGACTGGGGAAGAGAAGGCAGTGTCTCCACCTCCAGCTGCCCCATGATAGAAAGTGTCTCCTTGCCCAGTGGAGAGACTGCACGCAATGAGTGGCTGTTCCTTGCACACCACTCAGCCTTGGCAAAGAGATCCTGTTTCATTTGCAGCTTCCATGAGTAGGAGGGAACCTCTTGACCCTGGCCAGGACTCAGGTACAAATCCAGGTTCAAGGACAGATATATGCTGGTGGTGCCATTTAGGGAAAATACCCCAGATTATGGCTTCTTTGGCATGCAAACAGTGCATTTCCATCGGACTGCTGAGCCACAGGAGCATTTTCCAGCTGAGCACTACTGCATCATATGTTCCCAGTGTTGTAATAGCCACAGTGGTCTTCCTCCCTGTCCTCAACCAGGAGAAGGCCTGGGCCAGCCCCCCAAATTGTCCTGTTGATATGGTGGCTACCTGCTGGTGGGGTTCTCACACCTTGAGATTGTTCTGAAGTGGAGTAAAGCACCCCAAAACATCTTTCTGCTGATTTCCTTCATCAGCCCTGAGTCCAGCCAAGCTGCTGGGCCTCCCGCAGGGAGATGTCAGCTTCTGGAAATGCAAGCCCCCATCTCCATCATTTGAAGTGCCAGTAGTGGCCAGGAGCTTCTGTAGACCTCCATTTCTCCAAAAGGTTTTCCCAAGATAAGAGGAGCAGGGAACTTTTGTGGGCAGAGCTGGGAGGATGTTGGTCATACACCTTCCATCTCTGCATCCCAGGAGTGCAGAACGTGGATTTGTTGTGGATTTGCACTGCAGGTACTACTGAGCTGCCACTGCTGACTGAACAGTGGATGTAGGAATAAGCTGATAATCCTGAGGGGCCAAAGTGTAATGTTGATCTGGGGGAGGGATGGGTGGAGCAGCCCAGAGCTGCCCCAGTGGGATCCATTCCTGGGGCGTTCGTCTCCCAGCTGTCACTGGAGATGTGATACGGGGGGAGGATGGGTGGGCTTGCACCTCTGTGGCGCGGTGTTGCTAGGTGATGTTGTGGCTCAGGAAAGGGTGATGAGCAGAGGAACTGACCCTGGGAACACGTGTGGTGGGAGAGCAGGAGCAGGCCTTGCTCTGTTTTCTCATCGCCCCAGGAGAGGCTTCTCCAGAGCTGGCCCTTCTTAACCACATAATCAGTCCTGGATCTGATGAGGGGTTTTGTTTTGTGTTTTTTCTCTCTGTTTTTCCCTAGGAAATGGTCAGAGGAGCGAAAGGAGCATCACCATTTTGAAGCCAAACCAAGGGTACCGGTGAGTACACACCGGGGTGAGCTTTGGGGGGAGAGCTGGCAAGCAGGATGCAGTCTGGGGAGAGCTGTGTGGTTGTCCTGATACCTTTCCGGGGTCTTGGGGTTCTGATCTGCCCTTCAGTTATTGAGATTTCCTGTGAGAGAGGAGGTAGTTTGCTGTGTTAATGGATCAGCACAAATCATCTTTACCACCACCACCACGATTCTCAGCTGTCGTCAACGACCAAACCTCTAATTGCTTCCTGTAAATCCGTGGAAGATGCTCTCATCAATATGTGTGTTCTCAGTGCTGAGTGCTGGAAGGAGCAGGCAGCAGATATGCTGGCAGCTGCACAGGAGTGCACCAAGCAACAATATTTGTTAATGCTTGGAGTGCTTTTGGCTGTTGTTGTGCTTGGCCCCGTCCAGACCCAGTCACGAGGCTGCGATCTGGGTGGCATTTCAAGGTCCTCTCCAGACCTGTTTTCTGCAGCTGTCACACAGGAGGCTGTGACTTGGATGTGTGCCTAGAGGTCTTGAACAGGAAGAAAGGAGAATCCTTTTTTTATCATCTGAGCTAGCTGATATGCCAGAGCCAGACCCTGAGCTGATGTTTTTGAATTGAGATTTTTTGCGTTGTGTCAGGTGGGAGGCTGGGTGTCTTTTTCACCATCTTCTCATGAGAACTTCCTGGTTTACACTGTCCAAACCCTCAGCAGATCCATGCTGTGAGCCCCCGCAGGTTCCCATCCCTCAAGGACCAAATTCCCACGTCTTTCCTTTGTGCATGTGTGATAGATGCTGAGGAGCATCTTGGTGCTGGGCTGTCACAGAATTGTAGAACCGTGGTTTGGCTTGGAAGGGGATTTTAAAGCTCATTTCATTCCAACCTCCCTGCCATGGGCAGGGACACCTTCCATTATCCCAGCTTGCTCTAGGTCCCATCCAGCCTGGCCTTGGGCACTTCCAGGGATCCAGGGACAGCCACAGCCTCTCTGGGCACCCTGTGTCAGGACCTCACCATCCTCATCATAAAAAATTTCTTTCCTGCACCTACTCTTGCATCTCTGCTGTAACCTGGAATACAGGAGCAGTGCTGGTGGAGGTTGGATCATGGGGAAATGAAGATTTTTAAGACACACCTCAGCTGCTGTAGTACAGTTTGAGTGTAGATGAAGGGAGAAACACAGTATGATTTCAGGAAGCAATCTTCAGACATTTAAAAACATAGGGGCCCTTTATAGTTAGTGGAGATGTTTTTATCCCATGTTCCATCTGATCTAGTTTGAGCAACTTGCGAGGGTGAGCAGAAGTCTGTTCTTCTTCTCTGGCTGGAAGAGCAGCCCTGCAATGGATCCTGAGGGGATGGTGTATCTGCAGGGTGACCTCCTGACAAGGCAGGGAAGGTGCTGAGACCCTGTTTTCCCCCAACACCCCTGCCAGCAGAAGAGCTTGAGCAGGGGTGCTTTGTTCACAGGAATCATTCCTGACTCCAAAACAGATTCTAATTAGTGCCTGGAGCACAGACTAAACTCCTTTCTGTCTCCCACACCTCCTACAACTTCCCTGCTGCCTCTCTGCAATCAGCTAGAAGAAAAATCCAGACTGTTCCTGAGAACAGCAACCCCTTCTCTTGTAAACAGGGCAACCAGCAAGGCTACTGCAGAGCTGAGTGCTGTCAGCCTGGGGTGGTGAACATGCTTCCCATGCAGTTCTCTTGCACCCATCTGCTCCCAAATTCCAGCTGTTTCCCCTCCATGCCCCCTGGTCTCCTGGCAGAGGTAATGATGACTGGGAGGGCCAGTGTGTATCTGAAGCATTGGGTATTTCATCATGCTGCCTTTCCAGACTTACACCAGTGGGTGTAAGTCCTGAGCTCCAGCAATCCTGAAGTCATGCAGCTTATTAAGCATCCATTTGTGCTGTCTTTAGCATTAAATAATTGGTTCCTCAGCATATTTGAGTTGGAGGGTATCTGATAATCCTCTGAACTATCCATCAGGCTCCATTATCATCTCTGCACTCCTGTGCCAGCTGCCTTGTGTCAACTCTGCCTGGGGTTTACAAATAGATTTTGTTTCTCCTGCAGTTTTGCCTCTTTTCTTCAGTCTGCCTCTCTCAAAGGAGCTGTTTCAGGCTCCCTAAAAATTTGTGCAGACACCTCTGTCAGCATCTTTCTGCTGACTAGTGAGTGATAGGTCCCATCCTTGTGCTGCCTTCTGCTCCTGACAGGGTCCCCAAGCAAAAACTCTTCATTTACCTCAAAAGGAATAGAATTGTTGTCTTGACTGAAAGGATTTCCATCTGCAAACTGATAAATCTTCACATTGTTTGAGTTTTCTTACTGGCTCAGAGGATTTGTAGCATGCATAGTGATGACTTGTCAGCTGCCCTCTGGCAGACCAGCACTGTACATACATGTGGGGCACAAACCATGTATATCCTGATGGTATTTTAAGTAAGGATGCTTCAGAGGGCTCCTAAAAAGCCTCCTAGCCAGGTGGGTAACGTGAGAGCTGAGAATAGAATAAATAGAATAGAATAGAATAGAATAGAATAGAATAGAATAGAATAGAATAGAATAGAATAGAATAGAATAGTTTGGGTCAGAGGAGACCTTTAAAATCTTGTCCGACCCCCCTGCAATAAGCAACATATTCCATATTTAACTATACCAGGTAGCTCAAAGGTCTATCCAGTCTTTATAATACTATTTTTGTTACCTGTTGCTGCTACTGCCCTGCCAGCTGCGAGAGGGATGCTCAGCCTCCTTCAAAAATTAGGCTTGTGCTCTCCAGGTCTGCAGTATCCTGAAGGAGGTGGATGGGTTGGGAGATTATATCCTTGTGGATCTGATTTTCTTTTAGAGCTGATCCTAAAGTCACACACACGAGGGCCAGGGCCTGCAGATGCATATATTTCCATTTTACAGGAGGTGCTGCTGGATATGTTGCTAGTATCAGGAAAGACATAGCTGGGTTTTACTCATGCAAGATGAACTTCTTCCTTTTTATATAGCTTAAGAAATGTTTTTCCCAGTGAAATGTTTGGGTTATCAAGTCTGTTCTCAGGCTGACAGGGTGGGATTGCAGGTCATACCAGGATGTAGCACTGGGGCAGGCAAGAGGAGTCAGAAAACCATGGCCTGTCTCTTTTACAAGCATCTTCCCATGTAGTCTGAACCCTTGTTTTCGGACTTGTTCTAGAGGCATCTTTTGCTCCTGGGGTATAAAACATGCAAGGCAAATTCCAGCATCTTCAGCCCATTTAGGAACTCTCCAGCTTGTACATTGAATTTTACCCCTGCATTTCCAGATTGCCTTTTAAAATTTTTTTCTTAGTTCTAACCTGTCAAGAGGAGACTTATAAGAGGAGACTAATAACCTAAAATAGACACCTGGTACTTCTGTAAAAACATGTCGGTGTGACTGTCTAAAGGACAAAAACATGGTATTTTGTAACAAAATATATTTGCTTTTGCAATAGTAACTTTATTACTTTGTATCCCTGTCCAGGGTGCAGTGTATTGTTGGACAGGAGCTATCTCTTAAGTGAGCTTGCAGTATGAAGAAGGAAAAACAGGGCGAAAAAAACCTATAAACAGGGTAAATTATTGTGGAACAAGAGATATTAATTCTGCTTAACACGTGGAGGAGACTGATGCTGGATGGTGTGAAGTGACCCAGCAGAGTCCACATGCCTTCAGCAGAGGCAGAGACCTGCTTTTCTAAGACATTTGCAGTGTTTCAAAGCCTGCAAATTCTGCCTGTCCAGAAGACGTGACAGCGCCCCGGTGTCACTGTAAGACAAAAACCTCCCCGATTCCTGCGCCCGTGCCCTAATGTCATTACTTCCCTTCCCTTGCAGATCCGCATAATGACATTCATGGTCACACACGCACACAAAAATACTTTATATAAAGAAAATGAATCTGGCTTCAGCCGGCTCTCGCCTTCTGCCGCGCTTACCTCCAGACCCCGGCTCGCCCAGGGTGAAATGAGAAGGGGAGTTAATGTGGCGGGGTCATTTCTCACTGCTGAATTGGTCAGCCGTCTACCGAGCCAATTTCTGCAGCTTTTCAGTGGCGTGGCAGACCCCTGGGTAATATTTGCCTGAATAGAGCCCTAAGTGTTTAAGCTGTATTGCTAGGAATGGCTGTTTTATCCTATGCATCTGAGATTTCAACTCATCAGACATGAAGCAGGTCAAGACTCTCATGCCATTGTGTGCATTATAGCGAACAGAACAGAATATGCTTGATAAAAGGGAGGACTTAAAAGAAATGCTTCTTTAGACCTGAAACTTTCAAGTCCCACAATGCATCAAAGACCCCTCGTATAGACTTTGAAAGGGGTGAAAGGCATTACCTAATATTTGGAGGAAATGAATAATAAAGCATCCCAAGTGCCTGGAAACTAATTTAGGAGTGCACGCTGCACTGTATTGCCTCTGCTGGATTTGCTCCCCAGAAGAGTTGCTAACAAAGGGTTTAAAAAATAAAATAAAATGACGTTTGGCGACCAACTTTTCTGCCTTGAAATGCCCCCTTTTTTGTAATGTTTCCTGGTAAGACTTACTTATGAAAAGATGAAATACAGCCTGTGCTGCAAACACCAGGTCTCAAATGAATCTCAGGAGCCTGCAAAGTTTCCCACCATTCTCCTCCCCACCGCAGCCTTTTGTTCCTTCATGTTGAAAGCACTGCTTGCAGGATGCTTGCAGGATGCCCAGGCACTACCTGCTCCTGGAGTTTAGTCATATCTCAGGAAAAAGAGGGAAAAAAAAATCAACCTATTTCTGTGGCCTTTGCTTTTGTTCCAGCAAAACCACCTTTGTGTAAAGCTGGGGCTGCTTCGTTGGTGACCTGTGGCTCCTTGCAGCTGGAAGTGGGAGCTGGGTACCCTGATGAAGGTGCCAGTTGTGTTTCTGGCATCCCCACAGATGCTGGAGGTGCTGTTTGGAGCCTGAGATATTTATTGTAGAGTCACGGAGTAGTTTAGTTTGGAAAGGACCTTATAGCTCATCTCATTCCAAACCCTCTGCCGGGGGCAGGGACAGCTTCCACGAGACCAGATTGCTCCAAGTCCCCATCCAACCTGGCCCTTCCACAGGTTTCCTTCCATTGCTGCTTCTGAGATGCACTGATTCCTAACACAGTGTTCTCCAAGGCTCCCATGGGATTTGGGAGCTGCAGAGCTTGTGTGGGCTCAGCCTCTGCCTTGTGTCGTGAGATGGGAGTGGCTGGTGGGACATCCACCCCTTGGGATTGATGGGAGAGGCCTGACGGCTCTGGGGTTCAGCAGAGGGCAGGTTGTGTTTGCAAGGATAACCTGCTTCAGAGCAGAGAACCAAACCTTGTGGCATACAAACTTCCCTCAAATCTCATGAAGTGTTGGGGGATGAGGACAGCTGGGCAAGGATGTTTGGGCCTGAGGGGCTCTGCTGTCCTGCTTGCCCTGCCCTTGCCCATCCCCTCTGCTCATGCTTGTCTCATTTCACCATCTGTGGAGATCAGGTACATCTGAGTGCTTTCTTACCAGCTTCTCCCCCAGGCCATGGTTAATTGAGGGCAGGAGGGCAGGCAGGAGTGCTCAGGCAAAATTTACAAGAAGAAGGGGATGTTAATGGGCCAGCAGGGCTGGACCAGTGGGGTATGGAGATGATGGGCACTGGTTGTGGGGCAGTGAGTTTCCCATTTTTTTTTCCCCCTCAGTACCAGAGGTGATTAAAACCCCAGCTTTGTGTCCAAAAGAGTAAAATCTGGACTTCTACCTCCATAAAATTTCCAGTGCTGGGGCTGCTGTTTCAGTGGGACCTTCTGTAGTGGGAAAACAGTGGGATATTGGGATGGGGGAGGATGCCTGTGAGTTACCAGTCATTGCAAGGCTGGAGGAAGCAGAATTTCTAACAAAATAATGTCTTCTTTTATCAGAGCTCAACCCAGCAGCCTTGTTAGGCTGGAGCTAGTTATTCTAGTTACCAGTTGGGGTAGTGGATGTCCCATCTACAGCCATGTTGGGCAGGACTTAAAACACTCTGTTCTACTGGAAGGTGACCCTGCCCGTGGGCAGGGGGCTGGACTAGATGGCCTTTAGTAGTTTCTTTTCAGCCCAAAACATTGCATGGTTGTGTGGATCTGTTTAGTGTATCTCCATAGCATCCTTCCTGACCAGGGTGGCTGCAGCTGGTGGTCTCAGCCACAAAGCCCAGTGGGTGGGTGATGCACAAGAAGTGGTGTACAGGGTGACACACAAGTCCTAAGCCTTTCCACCACCTTTTTTCCTTAACACTGGAGAGCCAGTGTTCCTTAACAGGAGACCCATCTTTGGCAAAAACAATAATCAGAAAACCAGGATAATTTCTCATGGAAAGGAAACCTGGCGGTGCTGCGAGGGGAGTTCCATGCCCTGTCTTAACGATGCATCAGTGTCCGGGGACTTTTTAGTCTTGTGCTTGGGTTTTATGATCCATATTACTTCTCCTTTAATTTTTATTGCTTGGCTTTAGTTTTTGATACAGTGCTGGAAGCACCTTAGTGGGCAGGGATGGCTCCCTTAGCACTGACTGTCACCTTGTGGCTTGACCCACATTTCAGGGAGGAGCAGAGGGGCCGGACGTGGGCTCGACAGCCCTTTATGTGGTGACACCCCTGCCTGTGTCAGCCCCTGCCTGCCAGCACTGCGAGCTGAGAGGTGGGCCTTGCTGATCACCCCCCTGGGCTCTGCTGCTTTCTCCTGGGCTTCGAGCAGAGCGTGGCAGGACACAATCTTCTCCCCTGCAGAACGTCTGGTTCGGGGGGTCTGTGACCCTGATTGTGTTCCTAGGACGTTGCTGAGCCAGGAAAACCAGGTAAGCCATTGGTGCTAGCTGGCCCTGGTTTATTCCTCCCAGCAGATCAGGTGAGGTTTGCTTCTCTTCTGTGTGGGCTATCCTTGCTGTAGTTTTGCTTGTGGTTCGCTACCCGCTGCAGAGAGAAGTAAAATCTGCTCTAAGATTATTCTGATAGATAAAGGTAGTAAAATGCAGAAAACTCTGAGGTTCATCTGGGAAAGTTTAACACTTCAGGAGCACAGGGGATCAGGCATGCTTTCCTGAGCTGGACCCTTGTCATGGTTTGACACTGGTGCAATGCCAGTGCCCCCATGAAAATATATTCTCCCTAGTGTCTACTGTGAGATGTGATCAGAAATAGAGCAAAGCAGGCTCCAGCTTAGGAATAAAAAGAAAAGAAACTTTATTAACCTACAATATATGAAAGAAACACACAGAACTCGGGATGAAAACCTTCCAAACATTACTCCTCCCACCACCAAATTTCCAACACATTACTGTAAGACAAAACTGTGGATTCTCCATTCAGTTACCACCCCTCAGATCACTAACTCTCAGTCCATCTTCACCCTTCAGATAATTCTCAGTTCATCAAGGAGAGAGGAGTCCTTCTTGCACCATGGGCTTCCCTAGGAAACAGTTGAGACCTCTTGTGTTTCCAGGTCACTCGTGGCATTGCCCCGAGATCATCTGCCATCGTGACATCTTCCTTCCATGCCCAGTGCTCTCACCACTGTGCATGGACCAGAGCTGCTTCTAGGGTTTTCCTTTTCAAGGGTGCTTTGCCCAGTTCCAACAAAAAGCACAGTCTCTCACTTTTGGGACACCTGTCCCCCCCAAATTCACCCCCTGGGGCCGAGAGATCTCAAGAACAGAGATCTTCTTCCTGGAGGGCACCACCACCACCACCCTCCTCACCCGTCGTCTCTGTTCACGCCCTCCTTCACATCACATCACTGCACTTTCTTGGCTCCAAGCCATTGCCTCCCCCCATAATGCAGTCTCTGTGTCACAGGAAAAATGGTTCTGTCCATGGCTATACAAGAAAAGTCCAGCCAAAGGCCACTCCATCACCTCCTCCCACCTAGGATTCTTCTCAACTTCTCTTGGACATCTTTCACTTGCACAAACTTTCATCACACTTGCCCATTTCTGGCTATTCCATCTCTCCCTCACTCCTCATTCAGCTCCAGGAGGATCAGCATTTGTAAGGTTCCCATCATCCAAGAAAAGGGTTAAAATATCAGGCTCTGCCTGTCCAGAACTCCCATGCCGTCCTGCCGGGCACTTTCTCGCTGCCCCCTTCTCCTTCCTGGCTGGCCGTGCTGCCAGCACATGATACCGAATTTCAATGTGGCACAAGCTCTCTCTCTCTTTCTCTCTCTCTCTCAGGGGGGCTGCCTGATGTCTCTCAGGGTTCCTCCACCCTTTCATCCTGCAGGGGCCTTCACCTCCCTTCTCTGTCCAAGGCCCCAGCCTACCTCATTCAGACCTCCTGGCTTTCCCTCCCCTGCCCCTGACCTCTTTCACCGATGGAATCCAAGAGAGCTTCCCCCTGGAAGTTCTCTGCTTTTGACCCCGCTGTGTTCTCAGAGGTGTATCCATGTCCTCAGTGGCCACACCAGGTGCCAATATTCAAATCTGAGCACCTATTGGTTTGACCACAGCATCCCAAAACACTCACTTCCTCTCAGACCAGGACAACCCTCAAACACAGTTCTGCCTGGTCTGCTGGTGGCTCTTGTCTCAGAGTAGCTCTGGATAAGATGTGCTGTCAGGGGAAGCAAAGGGAAGGGATTTATTTAGCCGGACTGGGAAGCTGGCATTGCCCAAGCTTTATGGTAATGGGGTGACTTGTGTTAAGGAGATGTTTGGGCTGCACTGGTTGGCACCTCAGTGTGAAGGGACAGCTGCCCTGGCTGTCCCCTGGGTCTCCCTCTGTGCCAGCTGATAACCCATGCCATTTAGGACAGGTTTCGCTCCTTGCTGCTTGGCATTTCTGCTCGCTCCTCCAGGACAGATCCGAACCCCGCTGGCATCAGGGAGGATTTTCTCTGACTTCACTGGCTCCGTCCTCCCGGAGAGAAGACGTGACACAACTTGTGCCTCGCGGTTTATTCCTGGTGACAAGTGCACCTTCCCCAGTGACCTTTCACACCACTGAATGCAGGGGATGGGGATGCTGGTCCCCTCCCAGGCAGCCCAAGAGCAGGGCTGTCAGAGCCAGGGAGCTTGCATGTTGTTGAGAGAAACCCTCCCCTCAGTACCCAAGGGACCTGAGTGCTGGTTCAAAAGGTTGCCAAGCACTGTCAGCTCCTGTTTGGGGCTGCTGTGCTGAAGGGAGATCCTGCCAAGGAGGTCACAGGCTGAATTTGAAGTGATTGTGGTTTGAAATGATCTTCCAGGTTTGTCAGCCCCATCAGAATTCAGCTCGTGTGAGAGTGGCGAGAGGTTTGGGATGCATGGGGCTGGGAACCACCCCAAGGAGGGTGGCACAGCTGGGCCCTGGGCCTTCCCCAGCAAGGCAGTGCCCCAGGTAATCTGCAGCAGGTGGTAAAATGCAGGTGGCCACAGGAAAGGAAGGAGTGATGACATCAGCCTCAGTGTTGAGTCTGCCATGGTGCTGAAGTCCTTATGATGGCAGCAGTGTCGTCAGGATCCATCCATCCATCCATCCACCCATCCATCCATCCATCCATCCATCCATCCATCCATCCATCCATCCATCCATCCATCCATCCAGTTTCCAGACTATGGGTATCCTTCCCCATGCATGTGGCTACATCCCCTTCCCTCTTCCCCCGGTCAGATCTGACATTTGCTCATGCCTACAGTGGAGACTCCACTGATTTATGTAGCTCAGGGTGCAGCTTTCTGTGCTTGTCTTCCACCAGCATTTCATTTGAAATCCAACCTGCTCATGAATGCTCTTGCTCCAGGTTTCTTTATTGAAACATTTTGTAAATAAAATTAGAATACCAAAGCAGTAGAGCGTGGCAAAAAGTAAGGTGGAATGTTTCTTGGCATGGAAAAATATCCTCAACCAAGAAAAAGCCTAATTTATTCTGGTGAAGCAGAGAGAATCCAACAACCTCCCTTTTGTTGTGCAGTTCACATGTATTGCTGTATTCACACCTGAAATCTTTTGCTGGAAGTTTGGCATCGTTTCTTCCCCTTTTGCTCAGAGACCTGCTAGATTCGAAGTGGCTTCATCCTTTCTGGCTCAGTAAGAGCTGATTCCCACAAAACCCACAGCTACCACAGAGGAAAGGACTCGTTGGGCTGGGAGCTGCAGCCTGCATTTCATCACCTACCAGGAGTCCCATCTGTCAGTGGGAGCTGCACAGTTCTCCCCTGCTAACAAAATTATTTATTTTGTCCCATCATTAAGGATATTCATGCAGCAGAAATGGGAATGATCTCTGCTTTGTGAGTTTTAGAAGCCCATTTTGTATTTGTCTTGGTGGTAGAGGAGCAGTAAAGAGCTCTGTGATCTCGCCTGTTAGGATAAGTGAGTTTTGGAAGAGGTTTTCTGTCTGATACTCTGTCTAAAAGCGTGGGGAAATGCCATTCTAAAGGCTGTTAAAACACAATTGCTCACTGATTTACACCGTCAAGGAGTGCCTCTTTACTGGGAGATGTACACTGAATAAAAGCAGTTCAAGTGGTGCTTTTAATAAATAGATAATGGAACAGCATTTTATCTTCTGCTTTAATCCGTTATGTTAGCATAGGGTAGTGTATCCCTCTGATAGATTTTGAGATAGCAGAAACTGTGAGTCAAACCACTTTCCTTCTGAGTCTTTGAAGAGAAATTGCACACTGGTGAAAGGTGCTGGGCTCTCACTGGACTGGGATCTTTCTCCCCTGGATGGGTTCAGGTGCGTCCCAGTGGGTTGGGATTCAGGGCACTGATCTTAGAATCATGAATATCATAGAATATCTTATGTGTCCAGGGCAGGGAACGGAGCTGGGAAGGGGCTGGAGCATCAGGAGCAGCAGAGGGAGTTGGGAAAGGGGCTGAGCCTGGAGCAAAGGAGGCTCAGGGGGGACCTTGTGGATCTGCACAGCTCCTGACAGGAGGGGACAGCCTGAGGGGGTTTAGATTGCATTAGGGAAAATTCCTTCATGGAAAGGGTTGTCCAGCTCTGGCACAGCTGCCCAGGGCAGTGGTGGAGGGGTTTAAAAGCCATGTGGATGTGGCACGTGGGGACATGGGTCAGTGGTGGCCTTGGCAGTGCTGGGGGAATGGTTGGACTTGATGGTCTTAAAGGGCTTTTCCAATATAATCAATTCCGTGATTCTAAATTGGAAGGAACCCATGAGGACCATTGAGTCCAACTTCCCCACTACTTGCAGGACTGTCTAAACATAAGAGCGTAATCCAAATGCTCCTTGAACTCTGTCAGGCTTGGGGCCATGACCTGGGGAGCCTGTTCTGGTGCCTGACCACCCTCTGGGTGAAGAGCCTGTTCCTGATTTCCAGCGTGAAATTTCTGTGATGTAGCTTCATTCCATGATGCCTTGACTTTGGCCATGTGGCTGTTGCCTTGCCAGGTGGCAATACCCATGCTTCACATCCCAAATGCCATGTAGAGTCCTCTGTAGCCCCCAGCTCCAATGGTTTTGAGTGGGAAGTGTGTGGAGCCACAGGGAAGGAGGTTCCTCTTTGGAAAGCTCCTCTCTAAGCCCTTGGACTTCTCTAGAGGCACCAGGTTGCTGGGGCTGAGTGCCTTGAAGCTAAATGAGCTGTTGGCTGCTTGGTTAGGAAAGAAACAGGACACTTTGGGAGGCAGGAAAAAGGTCATTTATCCTGTTGCTGCTCATCCTTGTTAATTCATTGTTTCCGTTGAAAACCCTGCACTTAGCTGCTTCATGAATGAACCCAGTGTCTGTGCCTCCAAAAACAACTTGGCTTGGTGAAAAATAAGACCTCCTTTCACCTCCTCTCTGGTCTGCCGTGTTTTTTCCCCCCTTGTTTTCTTCCACTCACATCCATCCTGCCTGGGTGGCAGTCCTAGTTTGTCCCTGTGGAGCGGGGCTGGAGCCCAGGAGCTGGGTTTACAGAATGGTTTGGGTTGGAAGGGACCTTAAAGATCATCTCATTCCACCCCCTGCCATGGGCAGGGTCACCTTCCACTGTCCCAGGTTGCTCCAACCCCCTTCCAGCCTGGCCTTGGACACTGCCAGGGATCCAGGGACAGCCACAGCTGCTCTGGGCACCCTGTGCTGGTGTTTTGTCACCCTCAGCATAAAGGATTTCATCCCAGGGGCTGCTCCCCTGTGTGGGAGAGGTTTGCTGTGACCCTGCAGGGTTGCTCCCAAGCCAAAGGGGATGCTGGAAGGAGAGGTCTGGAGAAGGGGAAGTGACTCAGCTGCACGGCAGGAGGGACTGTCAAGGAGGAAGGGTGGGTAGGGAGATGGAGATATGGAATGGGGAGGCTTAGTGTGAGGGCTGAGGGGCTGGAGGGTGACCTGGGTGCTGGGATGGGGCTGAGGCATGGCCCAGCTGTGGCAGCTGTGGTGAGCAAAGCCTTTTGCAGCGACTGCCTGGGGGTGTAAGGGCAGGGGTAGCAGAGGAGAGGTGCAGTGGGAGCTGGTAGCTGGTCTCCTCATGCCCTTCAGCAGCTGGAGTGGAGCAGAGCTGGCACCACATCAGCAGCGAGCTCTCTGAGGACCATCTGTGAGCCAAGGGCAATGAGAACAATTACCAGCCAGAGGAAAAAATCACCAAGAGAGAGGCTGGAAAAAGCTGTGGGGGAGGCTTAGAGCCAAGCAGAGGCAGAGAAAAGGGGATCTCTAAACTAATGAGTGGCCAGAGAAAGTACACTGTCTGTCTCCATATCTCATAACACAGGGCTGTTTAAGGAAACAGCTGTGTCCGTGAGAAAATGCTTTCCCTTTGGGCTGAGCCTGTGAAAGTGACTGGCAGGGGATGCCTCCAAAGCTGGGAATTTAACACTCAGATAAGGCTTGGATGTTGTTTGGGGATGGCAGCAAAAACAAGAGCTATAAATGAAACCTGGAAGAGTGATTACTCTTTATTCAGGAGTTCAAAACAATCTTGAACTTGGAGTTGAGAGAGCACCTTCTTGGAAGCACAGCTGGGGTTGGCTAGTGTGGTTTGCAGGTGTATCAACCTGTGGATGCTGGGCTCTTTAGGGCAATTGGTAAAGCCTGGATGGCACCTAAAGTTATAATACCAAGCTGTTTGGACACAGGGAGATGGAGAGGTCAGCCTGGAGAAGGCTGCAGGGAGACCTTCTACCCCCTGGCAGGGCCTCAAGGGGCTCCAGGAGAGCTGCACAGGGACTGGGCACAAGGCAGGGAGGGACAGCAGCCAGGGAATGGCTTCCCAGGGCCAGAGGGCAGGGACAGATGGGATATTGGGAATGAGGAATTGCTGGCTGGGAGGGTGGGCAGGCCCTGGCCCAGGGTGCCCAGAGCAGCTGTGGCTGTCCCTGGATCCCTGGCAGTGTCCAAGGCCAGGCTGGATGGGGCTGGGAGCAGCCTGGGACAGTGGAAGGTGTCCCTGCCCATGGCAGGGGGTAGAACTGGATGAGCTTTAAGGTCTGTTCCAACCCAAACCATTCTGGGACTCTGAGATTGCTGGCCTTGTCCACAGAGCTTTTCTCTGAGGAATCCTGCCAGCAGGCAGAGCAGCTTTGAAGCTTTTCCCGGGGCAGGGAAGAAACCAAGAAAAGAGTAGATATTTCCTAAGAGTAATCTGGCTGGTCCATCTGGTGCTCCCAAAAAGGCCGGTGAGATGGCACAGCACGGGGGAAGGCTGTGAAAGATTGGAGGCATCAAAGTAGAAGGTGATTAGAACCCAAGCAGCATGGGATGGTCCCCAGGGAGGGAGGAAGCCTGGCAGGATTCCATCAGGGAGGGTTAGCAAAGGGAGGCAGGAAATTAAAGCAGGGCAGTAATGAAGTTCAAGCTGCTATCTCCAAGGCTTTGGGAAGTAGGAGTTTCACTGACTCTGAGCTGCAGAGCCTGCTGCTCCTGGGAAGGGGGATGGGAAGGACACATTAATTTGTTAAATGGGTAGAAATAAAGTAGTGTATAAACCTGTAACGTTTGTTTCCCCAGTCTGAAGGGGAGAGCTGCTCTGAGCCTGGTTAGGCTGATGTTTTAACCAGGTTTGCTGAGGTTTTGAAGGTTTTTAAGCCAAACCTCCCTTTTGGATAACCTTGATTATAAAATCTTCTCCATCCTGTCTCCCAGTGAAACTGTGTGAATGGAGATGCTGCTTTTCTGACCTCTCTCTTAACTGCTCCATGGCTGTTTTCTCCCACAGCCCTGGAGTGCTGGGGAGGGAACCTGAAGGGGGGTGTTCAGTTGGGTCACCTTGTCCTAGATGTCACCCCAGCCTTAACCTGGCTGCAGCTGCAAGTCCCTCCAGAGTCTGTTACCATTACAGGGCTCTTTGCTGGCCTGAAAGGTTCAGGATTCTGCATCCCCCACACACATCCCACCCAGCTGCAGAACTAAGTCCTCCCTGTTAATGAGACTCGTTAGGCTCACACGGGGGAGTGGATGTGTGGGGCCCAGACCATCTCTCATTCTCTCCTCCTGAGTGTGCATCTCTCATTCCCTCCTCCCGACTGTTTCAGCCATCTCTGCTCCATCCTTCAGCTGGGACAGGGCCTCCTCTGGCACTTGGCCTGAGGGGGTGCCACTGTCCGCACCGTGAGCAGGAGCTCATGGTGATGGGGTTCAGAAGTGGGCGAGGGAAGATGCTGCCACAACTTTTGGTTCTATTTTGCAGAGTTTTGTAGAGGTTTTCACAGCCACCCACTGCACTTTCTAGCTCTAGGAGCCTCCCAGAGTAGGTGGTGGAAGCATGGCTTGGTGTTGGGATGGGTCAGAAGTTGTGTTGAAGTAGCCTGAAGTGCCCTCACCCCAGCTGTGTTGTGGCTGATGGGGGGCAGTTCTGGCCCACACAGATTTGCTACAGGATCAGGGACGCACCACAGACAGGCAGGACCACCACCTTGGCCTGGAGCAGCTGGAATTTGGATGCAAATTACCCCCAACCAACCTGGCCCAGCCTCCCCACCACCAGCACGGGGTGGGGTGCAAGGTCTGGGCTGCCACAAGCTGAGCATGACCTGAATGGAGGAGCCTTCAGCAAGACCAAGCCTTCTGCAAAACAGCTTTCTGATGTAGAGCACACCTCTCATGATTGCCCTCCGTGAAGCAACTTCTCCTCATTTACAGGATCGTCACCTAAAGACCTGTCCCAGCAGGAGGAGAGCAGGTGGAAATCATGGGGCTCCCCTGCTTCCCCTAAGATCCTGATTGCCTTTTTGTTTCTTTGCCGACCTCCTCTGTTCCCATTATCTCAGTTTTTTAAATGAGTATCTTTGGGAACAGCAAGGCCGTGGAGATAGGAGCTGACACAACTCCTGTGCTCCGAGATTCATTACCCGCTCCCATGTAAGCCAGGAGGGAAGCAAGCCTGCTTTCCTTTTTCTTAATAAAAATATTGCAGTGGAAATTTTAAAAAATCAAATTAAAGCAAAGAAGGACCTGAGAAAGTCCAAACTACAAACTATTGCTGGAGGAAAAGGGCTCATGAGAATGCAAATTATTGAGGAGGACAAACTGGAATGCCATTATACAAAGTGTCACTGACTGAGTCCAGCCTGGTGTTTGGCTGCACTTGATAAATGAGTCCATTCTACTCCTCCTCCTCTCTCTCTCTCTTTTTTTCTTTTTTTTTTTTTTTTTTTTAATATATAGGGGAGAAAAATATGCAATTACAAGTTCAACCTGTTGAAAAATTCACGTCCTGCTGGAGCAGTCAGACCCAAACCCTTTGGGTCATACACATCTCCCTAAATGTGAAATCTTGGGTTTTACCCAGCTGCTAGAATCTGGGTGCCGGGGTGAGCACTGGGGGTCCCTGCTGCTGAATTTGGGAGGGAGGTGGTGCTGCAGTGGGGCTCCCAGAGCAGCCCCAGCACAGCCCCTGCCCACGCAGCATCACCTCAGCACGGTGCCAACCTGCCTGGTGTGCTGGCTGAGTGAGGGTTTTGAGACAAGAGGCCTTTGTCTTCTGTGGTTATTTAATTTTACTTTTTGTGCCCCTTCTCTTCTAAGTAATTTACTCTGGCTGCACCCTCCCTTGGGCATCAGTGGAGCGGGGGGGGATGTTCTGCCTCATCAAGCACTGGCTGTGGTGGAGGAAAAACACTCTGTCCCAGGGACCTGAGTTGGAGGTGAGGAGGAAGGTGGGAGTGAAGGCAATACCTTTTTTGAAGGGATTGGAGCACTTGTGGTTGTGCTCTGCTCCTCAGCCTGGCTGCTCTTGGGTGCAGAGCTGGGGTGGAAGAGAAGGTGGGAGGCAGGCAAGGCAGTGGGGCATTCCCTGGCAGGGCTCTCACCTGCTGAGGGCTTTGTGCCAGGCACAGATACTTAAAGGCATGCTCAGGAGCGAGGCTGTGGTGATCCTATCTCCCCTTTAGTGCGCAGAATCACAGGATCCCAGAATGGTTTGGGCTGGAAAGGACCTTAAAGCTCATCTCATTCCGACACCTTCCACTGGAACAGGTTGCTTGAGGCCAAATCAAACCTGACCTTGAGTGTTTCTGGAGAGGAGGCAGATACATTCAGGTGAGACAGAAGAGGCCATCAAAATTAGGGACTCTTTGGGGAGATAAAGTTTCTTTTGAGCTCCTGACAGTTTGGGTAGTGGGAGCCATAACAGGGAAGATGATCCTGTGTCTGAGGTCTTTGATCAGTTCCTGCTGCTTCTTCCTAGTGACATTTACAGTGATACCCCAGGTGTTTTTTTTTTGGATGGGCACCTGTTTTTTACCTTGCTCTGGGCAGCCCAACAAGGTGGCTGCAGTGTTCTGGAAGAAGGCTTTACCTTTGGTTTGGATCACCTCACCAAAACTCTGTTGGTCGGCATCGAGTGATTTTATGACAGACTGGCTTTTTTATCCCCCCCTTTTGGCAAAGGTTGAAATGATTTGTAATGTCTAGCATTAGGTAAGATTTGTGATTTAATGCCTCATCCCTTCAATTCACCTTCAGCAATAACAATGTATTCTAATCCACTGCTCAGGTGTTGATGGATGGGGCCTGTTTGGGTTAAACAGTTGGGATTTGAATTGTTGACCTCATTCTGTCCCTGGAGCAGGAGCAGTCAGAGGAGCCCTTGAGGAACATTGTGAGCAGCAGGCTCTTCATCACCAGTTAGTGGCAGAGTCAAATGGAAATGCGAGGCCAGCCTGGCCCTCAGCCAGATTTCATCTCCAGCTCCCATGGGAAACTGGATGTTTAGGACAGGTGCTGTGTTAAGAAGCTCTCTGCAAATCCTGACAAAAATAGGTTGGAAGCTAAATTTTTCCTTGAGCTGGATTCAGGAGGATGGAAAGACATAAGATCAAAAAAATTCCATCTTTTCCTGTGAGGCTGTTTCACAGGGACCATTGCCCACCTTTGCTCTGTTGGTGCATGTGGAACTGAGCAATCTTTGAGCTTGGTTCAGGCTGGGATCAGGGAACAAACATTCCACATCACTCTCCAGGAGAAATGCCACAGTGCCAGTCCAGTGTGAGACCCTCCTCCCCTTCCTTGCTGCTCTGGGACCTCCATGAGGTCCAGTGAGGGTGCCTAACCTTGATATGGTCATGACACTGGTCAGGGCTTTCTTGGCTCTTGAGATGAAGAGGTTTCCTCTCATCTTTGGCATGACTGAGAGAGTCTGGTCCCTTCCAAGGAAATTGCAGAAGCATCAGGAAGAAGAGGAGGTGCCAGACTGTCTATCCAGAGCCAGAGGAAGACACAAGGGAAGGTTGGGTAAGAAACTGCTCCTGTGACCTGGCTTTGTGTGTCCAAATCACCTCCTTGCTCCTGTGATACTCTGAAGATCAAAGACATGAACCTGCCCCAGACTGAGAGTGAGGAGCACGCATGAGCTGGTGAGCATGCACCCTTCTCTCTCCCACAGGGCCCTCTTCTGCTCTGAACCCAGGGAAATCCACTCTCACTTGAATTTTCTGAGCCCCACATGTCTCCAAAATCCACCCAAGCAAGGGATAGGTGTTGGCTGGCCACGGCCAGGATGAGTGAACAGCTTTTCCTAAACACGATGTGCCCCATGTGAATATGAGTAACCTTTGGTTTTCGAGGCTGGAAGAGTAGAAGTAAACCAAAATAAAATCAAATTGAATTGAATTGATGCTTCAAGAAAAAAAAAAAAAGAGATGTTGCTGAAGAGGGTGCTAAGGGTTCAACCGATTCTGGTGTAACATGATGCAGAAAAGCTGCTTCATGTAGGGTTGTTTGAGCATTTAGACTTGCTGAAGGTTTCTCAGAACCTTTTCTTTCTTGTCTGGAGTGGCAGACAAGGCCTAGGTGTCCATGTGTTCAGGCTGCCCACAGGGATGTCACTCCATGCCTGGTACCTCTGCACTTCCCTTTGGGGTGTCATAGTTGATTTCCTCAGGGTCACTAAGGTCAGTGTCAGAATAAAGTGTGGAAAGGGCTGGTCTGGGTCATTCCTAGGGAATATCCAACCCCAGATGCAAAGTTCTGCAGTAGGGAGCCATTCATCCCAACCTCTCTCATCCCAGGCTCTGATTTACCTCCTAAAACTCACTCCAAGAAGTTTCCTTGGGGATGTGTGACATCCAAGCTTCTGCCCCCCTGCTGAGCCTGGAGTCTGCATCTCCCTGCCACCGCCTGCTACAGCATCGCTGCCCTGGTTCTGAGCATCCTCTCTCTGCCTTTCCTTGACTGTTCCCTTCCTCTTACCTTCTGAGGTGCAGTGATGACCCCAGCCAGACGCTGAGCTGTCCTCATCTCAGCTCTGTTCAAATGGCTTGGCCTCTCCTGTTTGTCTAGTGTATAGCTGATTAATCAGCAGGGATGTTGTATTTGCTTCCAGATAAGAAAATGCTGAATCTTAGAGCAGGGGTTGAGCCTTGTGAAATCCCCCTGGAAACAGCCTGATTCCCCTCTGATATCTATTTGTTGGGATCCCCTCTGAATTCCCTGCAGATCTGCTTTATTCTTGTAATGCAATGCTCATTTTAAAATCAACCTGCCACGCCCTAATAAATCGAATTCTGTACCAAAGCATATGTATATTATCTCTAAGCAATTATCTTTATTAACCAAACTTGTAATCTACTCAGAGGACAAAATCAGCTTTGTTTGGCATGGTGTGTTGACTGCAGAACCTCTCTGACAAACCTGAGCTGTATTTCCATCCTTTAATTCCTCGTCTGGGTGACTCTTGGGAGGATTCCCATTATTTTACCCATGACTGATGGCAGGCATGCCAACCTGTTCCTCAGGCCATCCCACTTGCCCCTTTAGCAGATCAGTGCAGTATTTTCATGCTTCCATCCATCTGGATCTTCCCTGGTATTCCAAGATTTATTAAAAATTAACATCAGCAGGCCAGAGAGCTTCTCAGCCAGCTGTTGGAGGGCTCTTGGGAGCAAGTTATCCCGGCCTGCTGATTCAAAATTGTTTATCGCTGGTAGATGGTGTTTAACAACCTCCTTGGTTACTAATGGGCTGGAAAGCACTTCATCCTCCTCATGTGATACAAGCACCTCATCCTGCCTTCTTTCCAGATGTGGAGCAGAAATATTGATTGAACACTTCTTGCCTTTTCTGCATCGTTACTCTTCTCCCCATCTGAGGCTGCGCTGCTGATTTATGCAAAGGCATTACAATATTGGCTGGATTGTTGGCCATCCCTTCCCTTATGCAGCTGAACACGTTGGGTGCTTTGCTCTGTGACTGCACAGAGCAGAAGTCTCTGCTGTTTGGGCTGCATTTCTGGGAGGGCCATTCCTTGGTTTGACACCGTGTAGGACTCTGGCCTGAGGACCAGAAAATTCCTCTCTCTGCCCTCCATCGCTTTTCACTCATTAAGGAGGAGTTAGGAATTTGCAGAGCCACCTCCAAGAGCTCCAAAACCATCAGCCATTGCAGAAAGGATGAGATTTGCCCCCAAAACTTCTGAAATTCTGTTAAGTGGTGACCATTCTACATGTCAACCCACCAACCCCCATCTCCATGCTGCCGTGCTGATTTTGGGTTAATCATCCCTGGATCTACAAGCCCTCATCTCTCCTACCAACTTGTGACAGCTTACCCTCTCCCCTGACCTAAGACAGAGCTGCTGTTTTTTCCTCCCATCTTACCTTTGCCATTTTCCTTTCCTCCTGTTTCCTCAGCTGTGGGGATCAATCCCACATCTTGTGGCGGGGGGCAGATGCACTCAGTGGTGGGGCAGAGATCTTCCAGGGCCTTCTTCTGCTTCCCTCTGGTGAGGCTCTAACCCGGAGTCCTGTGTCCAGCTCTGGGACCTCCAACATGAGGAGAATGTGGACCTGCTGGAATGAGCCCAGAGGAGGCCATGAAGCATCCAAGGGCTGGAGCCGCTGTGCTCTGGAGCCAGCCTGGCACAGCTGGGGCTGCTCACCTGCACAAGAGAAGGCTCCAGGGACACCTCAGAGCCCCTGCCAGGGCCTCAAGGGGCTCCAGGAGAGCTGCACAGGGACTGGGCACAAGGCACGGAGGGACAGCAGCCAGGGAATGGCTTCCCAGGGCCAGAGGGCAGGGACAGATGGGATATTGGGAATGAGGAATTGCTGGCTGGGAGGGTGGGCAGGCCCTGGCCCAGGGTGCCCAGAGCAGCTGTGGCTGTCCCTGGATCCCTGGCAGTGTCCAAGGCCAGGCTGGACAGGGCTTGGAGCAGCCTGGGACAGTGGAAGGGGTCCATGGCAGGGGGTGGAATGGGATGAGCTCTAAGGTCCCTTCCAATCCAAACCATTCTGGGATTTTTTTGTGAGATACTGTGGGAGATGCTCACAGCTCTCATACTTACTCATAGGATTGCAGCCTTCAAATCTCCACTTTGGGAAGAGAGTCAAAATGTTTTAGCAGAAAAATGGTTGGTGTGATGAGATGCTCAGGAACAAGAGCTAAATGTGGGAAAGAAAATAAGTGCAATTTTTTTTTATAATGAGACTAATAAACTTCTAAAAGCAGTTGCCAAAGGATCAGGGCAAGCCCCCTTAATTTGAAATCTTCCAGCCAAGATTGCCTCCGCTTCTAAATACTGGAGGGCAGGCAGGAATGAGAGCCTTGCTGCAGAAATTACTGGGTGAAGTATTTTATTTTGTATGAAGCTGGAGGGCAGAATAGATGATCATAACAGTCCCTGTTGCTTGAAAATACTGATATGAAATAAACCTTTGTTTTGTAGCCTGAACTTCCTATGAAGTGTGGTCTGAAATGCAGGAGTAGGTTAACATGGATGTCAAAACCTTGAGTGACGGAGTGATGGATGTTAAAATCTTAATAATGGGAAAAAAACCCCAAAAATTCTGCTGTGAAGTTTGGGATGGCGAGGGATGAGGATGCTTGGGGAGCAAAGATGGGAACCGTGCAGGAAAATCCTCCTGCACCCACTGAGGGGGGATTGAGCAGCCGTGTTCAATATTGTGTGCAGCTCAGGTCCTCCCTCCCGAGTACAGCGTGAAAGCGGTGAAAATAAAAGCTTGGCTTTTGCTAAGGAAAAGAATGACCCACAATGTCAATTTTTTTTTTTTTTTTAATGTGGGAAGAAGGGCTGAATTCAATGTTTTCCTTTCTCGCTCCATCCTGCTGCAACGCTTCGCTGTGCGGCCAGGCAGGCTGGCGAGCAGATAATGAATCTGCCGAAATGTGGTTATTGATACAGCTGAGATCATTATACCTGAGGGTCTTGTGAGCTTTCCCATCTAAAGGGGCATTTTTCAGAAGGTTGTGGTCATGACATAAACAGTCTCATTCCGTCTGAAATCTCAGCTGGCAAAGTCCTGAGCCCGGGAACATTTTTTTAAATGCATTATCAGGAAGGTAAATCAGGTCAGCTGCATTTTTATTTTTTTCTTTCAGCTGGGAGAAGTAAAATGGTTCATTTGCCTCTCACTATTAACGTGATGCTCTGCAAGGAGCTGTGGCCTGATCCACAGCTTTTGAAAGCAAAAGAGATTTGTTTCCACCTACATCAGGGAGCTTCTGTGGAATTTCCTGTTCCCGGGTAAGGATAACTTTCCAGTTTGGGAAGGAGAGCAAGAGATCTGTGCAGAGGGTTACCAGCACCTGGAGGCTGAAATGCTGGCCATCATGGGCCATTGTCTTGGTTGTCCTTAGCCCATCCACGTGTGGGATGGTGTGAGTGGACCCAGCGAGGAACTGTGGCTCATTATGTGTGAGAGCAAAGGAAAAATAGCCCACCGAGAAATTACAAGGCAGAGAAAGCATTTCAAAATTGCAGCTGGGACTGTGAATTGCACAGGGAAGTTTAAAGTGATTGCGGTGGAGGTCAGGATGCTCTCCGCAGCATCAGTTACATGTGAGTCTTTGCAGATGCTCTCCCTTCCATCCTGCAGCAGACTGTATTTGGGGTTTTGCCACCTGTCTCAAATTTGGTCTGAGGTGCTGGGGAGGTTTTTTGGCATTGGGGCTGGTGACAGATGTACAGTGAATGTTCAGAAGCTCTGTGTGATCTGAACCTCCTTGGGGGCTTTCATCTCACCCAGTTTCAGCTGCTCTGGCTCATGAGGGGTATCTCTGATAAAATTATGCATCAAGCCCTGAAGAGGGGGTCTTTGATCCATGTCATGCCTTTTATTGTTTGTGTCCATTTGTGTTTAAATTTCATTTTATCGCCATTTATTCTTAGTTGCCCTCACCCAGTCCCACTCCTGCGCCAACACAAACTGAAGCAAACTCAGAAGTCTTTCTCAGTGAAGAGAAAGGGAAGACTGAAACATTAAAAGCAAGTGAAGTGACCTGGTTTAGTGGAAGGTGTCCCTCCCAATGACAGGGGGGTTAGAAAGACATGGTCTTGCAAGTCCCTCCCAATCCAAGCCATTCTGAGATTTTTTTGACCAGGATGTTGCCTTCGGGTTTGTTGTCTAGCCAAATACAGGTTTAATGGAAGGTTTGTGCAGAGGTTTTGCCATGTTTTTGCCAAGATGAGATCTTCCTCATACCCTGAGACTTCGGGGGCCCAAGAAAGGCCAGGAACTGTGGATCACAAAAGATTTGGGAGCTCTGGGGGACCCGAGTTGGCTGCATTTCCAGGCCAGGGGGGCAGTCAGGGATGGTCAGGGGGACAGCTCTGTGAAGAGTTTCTCAATGAAGCCATATGATGTAGGGAAATCCTTCCGTGTAGTTGCACATGTATTGTGTAAATATATGTGTACATGCACCCATTCAATATCACCTTGGCTCCATCCAGCCCTGTTCCTTGAAAGAAATCCAACTGTGCTTCCATTCTTTGGGAAGGCTGGGTAGAATAATTGACTGTCCTTCTGCTGGAGACGATGGAGCCTCATTGACTTCTGCTTTCTGTAACCAAACACTGGGGATCCCTCAGGATCAATCTGGATTGCAACCATTAAGGTTTCAAATAAGAAATCACTGAGGCTGTTTAGGGAAAGCACTTCATCAGCATTGGTTTTCACTGATTTCCTGTAGAGCTTTTTGGGGTTTTTTTTCGATGAGGGTATTGTGGCAGCAGTGGATTTGTATATGGACACAACCTAACCCAAGTCTGTGGCATGGGGTAACTGGTAATTCAGCCTCTTGCTGGAAAGTGCTCCTCATCTGCAGGGTGTGGGACTACTAGCAAGGAAATTTCTATCCATTCATGCTTTCCTGAGGTCCACAGCTCTCTTAAAGCTGGAAAACCAGCAGCTCATCTCTGCACCACGGGCGCAGAGACCTTACACAAGTTGTGTGGTGTCCCCATCCTCCTGCCTTCTGCCCTGCTGGTGCCCCAGCGAGGAAGGTGTTTGTCAGGATTGTTGGCTCACATCTCTTCCTTCCCCATACTCTTTAAAGTAAGGCCAGTATTTGGAAGCACTTAGGCCAGGTTTAACTTTATTGCCACGTTGGAGTTAATGGGGACACGCAACGCTGCAAATGGAAACACGTACAAGTGGGTAGGATGGACACCTTGGAGGAAAACTCCCCAGGCGTTTCCAAATTTCCCATTTCCAAGCATCTTTGGTGAGATTTGTGGTGGGGGAAAATATTTTTATGGGTTCCATTTCCTAGCAAAATCAACCTGTAAAAAAAAAAAAAAAAAAAAGTAGTGGTTTTTGTTTTTTTTTTTAAACCACTGCAGTTTGGCAATGAAATAGGGATGTTTGAGGAGGAAAATTATTTTCCTTTGAAAAATGTGACTGATGCAGCAAGTCTTGTTGCAAAAAATATCTTCCTCTAGCTCTCAGAGAGCTGTATTTACTGAAGCTGATTATTGGGCTCCAACTAGAAAGTTTAAAATCAGCCTGGAAAACTGAAGTACAAAAGGAGAATATTGTATAAATTCACAAACCAAAAAGAAACCCCAAAACTCTGTCAAAATTTATTTTCCCCATGAAAATCTTTACATTTGATGAACATTTATTTATTTTTCTGATTAGACAAGCTTCCTTCAAGTAGTCTTCTGTAAAGTTTTTAATTCAATATACTTGAAATTAGAGTTTTCCTTACCTGTGGTAAGCAATCATTGCAACCTTTTCTATTATATTTTTACTAGGTGTTTCCTGTTGTCCTTGTAAATCAAGGTGGGGTCTGACACAACCTTTTCTTCTTTTTCTCCTGCTGCTCTTATTTCACACCTTCTTAGAAGTACTTTATTTTCTTCTCATTTATAGCGTAGGAGACCTGTTCAACCTTCCATTAACACTGATCAAAAAAAAAAAAAAAAGTGAGCTAATTTCATATGGAAAAGGGCAAATAATTTCCAGGGTTCAGTGGAGACTTAATTGGTCTGTAGTGGTTTTTGACTCAAAGTTATCACTGAGATGTTTCAATTGTCACAGTCCACACCCAGATATTTTCTGTATTAAAGTACTGTGTTTGGCTTGCAAGAATTTGGGGTTGGAATAGTTTAGGCTGGAAAAGCCCTCAAGTCCAACCAGCCCTCAATTCCCCCAGCACTGCCAAGGCCACCACTGTCCCACATCCCCAGGTGCCACATCCCCATAACTTTGAAACCCCTTTGGGGATGGGGACTCCACCACTGCCCTGAGCAGCGTTGGACAATGCTTCCAACAAGGAAATTTTCCTCAATATCCAGTTTAAAGCTCTCCTGGTGCAACTAGAAGACATTCCCTCTCCTCCTGTCCCTGTTCCCTGGAGCACAGCCCGACCCCCCGGCTGTCCCCTCCTGTCAGGAGCTGTGCAGAGCCACAAGGGCCCCCCTGAGCCTCCTTTGCTCCAGGCTCAGCCCCTTCCCAGCTCCCTCAGCCTCTTCTGGGGCTCCAGCCCCTTCCCAGCTCCGTTCCCTGCCCTGGACACACTCTGACACCTCCGTGGTGCTGAGGACATATTTGTACACCCTGATTATAAACCATCTTTAGAAGCAGCACCATGAACAATGTGCTTTGCTAGCATGGGAGAGATGTAATTTTTTCTTCAACACATTGGCTTTGTTGAATTGATGAAGACAAATCCTTTTGTTGGCGCGGCGGGGGGAAAGAGTTATGTTGTGTGGGAAGTGAAGAGTTGCATGGTTTTGTGCTTCAGGAGCTTGGGTGGGTGGTTGCATGGGTGCTCCCATCCCACAGGGGATGCCAGCTACAGGAGTACCAGGAAAAGCAGTGGGTGGCAATTGGTGTTCCTCTCCATGCCGACTTTGACAGTCACTGGATGCTGCCCAAGTTTTGCTCTGCCCTTATCTGGGGCCAGACACATTGTTCACTCCGACTTCATGTACTGATTTACCCAGACACTCCTTAGAAACCCAGTAGTCAGAGGAGCTGCAGATAGTGCTTTGGGTGTGGGGATGGAAACAGCATTAATGTTTTTTTCCCTACAGACTGAGAAAGCGTGTAATAAAAGTTTCAAAAGTAACCGTGCGCTGAGCACGGAGCTCTTCCAAGCCCTGTCTGGGAGTGCCAGGTTGCCCCAGGCTATCTTACACTTGATTTTGCCTTGTGCTTCAGAAAGATTTCCCTTGTATAAACAATTTTGGTTGTGATTTGGGGTTTTTTTTTAGTGTGCCTCTTTAGAGGAAAACCATCAGAAAAGCATGTAAAATGGAACTTGGTGTCCAGCTGCTCTCATCGAACTTATTGTATTAACAAAAAAACTTCTATTTCCTATGTTGTTACTATACCTGTGCCAGAAAGTAACCAGCATTTTATGTAAGGCAGTGTTTTATTTAGTGTGACTGCTTAATTTGGGGCAGAACCTCAAGAACGAGGTGTTCCCTGGGGCGCCCAGTGAAGAGAAGAGGAGGGAGCCCAGTTCTTTATCACTCAACGTGATGGCCAACCCTTTGGGGTTGCGTGCACGCCAGCGAGCTGGGCTTAGCCAGGCGAGGCTGCTCAGGCTGCTGAGACAGGCTCCCAGGGGGTGAATCCTCCTCTGGGAACATCCTTGTGGCCAGGTGCCACGGGAGGTGCATGCAGGATGGGATTGTTGGCCGTCTGGTGCAGCTGAGGTGGCCAGGAGTTGGCTTCCAAACCTCAGTGCTGGGGGTGGGGCTTGGAAGACTCGCACTGGGCACTTGGGAAGGTTTTTCAGTCACTCATTCCTTGGACTGGACACCTGGGTTGGGGTCTTGTCACCAGAACAGCTCAGTGGCTGGGGACTTGAGTAACCAGCCTCCCTGTGGGAAGATATTTTGCCTCCATCTTCTTGCTTGTTTGGGTCATTCATGTGCAAACCTGATTTTTTAAGTGAATTACAGTCAGTTATTTTTTCAAAGGAGGTGGTTTTCACCCCCCTCCCCACATTCACCCAACTCAGATGGGTGCAGTTTGGAGGGGAAGTGGAGCAGATCATAGGAGAGTCGACCACAGAGTGACCTCTGTGGGGGCAAATCGGGGGTCACCAGTTAGACCAGGGAGGGGATTGTCTCACTGAGCAGAGAACAAAAAGAATGAGATAAATCTGCTTTAAGAAAAATGAGAGGAAAAAAAAAAACTTTAAAAAAAAATTAAAAAAAAAATCAAAACCACAGCAAACCCCCAAGTTTTTCTTTCTGAAGAACTTTTTGTGCTGGTTTAAAAAAGGAAACTTGAACAGATCCGGTAAATATCAGCCCGTGTCCCGTGTGTTGTTCAGACCTTAATAGTACAGGTGGACGAGGAGGGCTTGGTGCCAAATACTTTTGGTTTAGAGGGAGTGGTGGGAGTGAATTCTCCCAACCGCTCCTAGAAAGGCTTAACTTTCTGCACACAAATCAATGACAATCTCCGCTTGGCTGCAGACACCCGGGGAGCGACGCTGCCGGATTCCCCGCGCAGCCACGGCAGCCGAGGGGCGGACGAGGGTCGGCACCTGGAGAGGGAAGGTGGGTCAGATGCTGTCTTTTTGGCTTCTGAAATATGTGATTTTTTAGTTTTTAAATCCTCCCCACCCCCTTCTCCACAGCTTTTAGGGGTTTTGCAGGATATTGAGGGGAGGGAAAGGCACTTGAATTTATTGCTGGGAGGCTAATCATGCTCGTGCTGGAAATCTTTGGCGCGTCGTAGCGATCCTCTGTACTAATCTATCGCCATTTACATGCGTTCTTAATTGCTGTTTGAACTCAAACCCGTGAATCTCTGTCTGATTTCCTTCCTTGTATCTTGAATCTTTACCAAGCTTGGGGATTTTGGCTGTACATCAACACCTGTATGATACTACCTCTCAATTCACGGGGCTTGGGCTTTTCTTTTTTTTTTTTTTTTTTTAGAAGTGTAGCTTAGTTATATGTGGATTTGCTTTAGGTAGGAAATAGCAGTGCGAAAACAGATCTGCCGGTATGTCCAGCTGTGTAGGCAAAAGAGATCTCAGGAGGCAGTTGATAAATATTTAAAAATAGAATAGAATAGAATAGAATAGAATAGAATAGAATAGAATAGAATAGAATAGAATAGAATAGGAATATATATTAATATTTCAGTAGATGGAAATATGTAACATATAGAAATATACATTTATAATTATACAAGATAATATTCTAATATGTATTTTTAATACTTGTTTGTTAGCATTTGTGTTAAAGGAGTTTCTGTTTAAGTTGTTCTTTGCGGAAAACTTGCGAGAAAAAAATCCCATTCTTGTCTTGAATAGTTAAAATGTCTTGGAAGATTTAATGCTGGCAGAAAAATTGTGATTAAAGACATACTGGGAAGCGTGGTTGGGAGGAGGTTGATGCTTGGTGCAGGGTTAAGCCCAGCTCAAGCTGACCTGCTCCACACTGCCCATGCTGCAAGCGGGGCTTGCATGGGGAAGCCACAGCTCCTTTAGCTGGAGACCCCATATCTGGAGCTTGGGTGTAAATCTCAGTCGATCTGGGGAACTTTTTGCTTCTTCACTGGCACACGGGATGCAGCAGGCAGCGTGTTACCCCTAGGTAAGCGCTTACATTTTTAACAGCTCCTTCTGGAGATGAAATTCAGTTTCGGCAGCACAAATCCCCTCTCCAGCTCCCCGGACCCCATGCAGGCAATTCCCAGATCCGCACCGCGGAGAAAAACAACAGCGGTGGTTTTGTTTTAAGGTTGGGCTGAATGAAAACAGGAGGGGAGGAATGTGCCCAGTGGAGGAGGAACCCGTGCTTGGCCATCCCGGCGCTGCTTCCCAGAGCGCGCTGGGTGGACGGGAACGCTCAGCGCGGCCGTGCCAAGACCTGCAGCCTCTTCTGCCCCCAGAAGGGGGATGTGGAACCCCCCTCCAGTTCACTCAGGTGCAATATTTGGGGGGATGAATTGGACTTTTTCCTTCCCTCTGCTTGGTGGAAGTGGAATCAGAGAGGGGTTTCTCCTCCTGGAAGGATTTTGACGTTGCTGGGTCTATTGGAGAGCTGTTTGCAGGGAGCGATACCATGGGCACGGTCAACCCTTTGTGCCTTCAGCATCTCTAGCACCCCACGTCAGAGAAGAAACCTTTCATGGGCTTCTCTGCAGATATCCTGATGTATCCACGCCAGGACAGCCCAGCAAGACTCCTAGGAAGGTAAAGGAGGTGCTCTGCAGTCTCTCCCTGGTCTTTCAATGCTTTCCATCACTCCCACCACTGCACCAAGTACTTTCCAAACCCCTGATCCAGAACAGGCAGCATTTAACACTCACTTTTTGCCTGTGCTTGACACTGTTTACTTCAGGTGCCAGGCAGTGAGGAGTCAGACCCAGCGTGTTTGAGCACTGAGCAAGCATTAGCTGGAGAAACCTGGGATTTTCCAGCAAGCCTGGGGCTGTCCAGCACCTAACTCCTGTAGCCTCCTTTGAAATTCCTCCTCTAATTAATAAATAAGTAGCAAGTTTCACTGACATAATTTCAGAGCTATTGCTCTTAATTAAATAACAAGTTATTAAAATAGTTTCAAAACTGGTGTCTTCCCTGCCCAGTTCAAAGTCCTGGTCTTTTTCCCATTAAGTGTCCCTGGCGGAATGCTTTTATACACTTGGAAGAAATTAGAAAAGGTGAAGGAGCTCAGACCGCAGAGAAATATGATATTGTTGAGTGTGTGGACAATAAATTGAGTGTGTGGATGATCTTGGAAAAGCAGGTAGTTATGAGAAGACTTATCCCTGCCCCTGCCACTGCCCCTGCCTTCCTGGCAGGATGGAGATGGGAGTACGGAATCAAGATGGGTCTCATCTGCATGTCATTATTCCCCTTAATATTTGTATCACTTTTTATATATATATATATATATATATATATATATATATATATATATAAAATATAAACACAATATATATTTATAAATATATACACCAGTATAATGTATCTTTTTGTGTATAGTACCTGTTATGAATTTACATACAATATAAAAATTAGTATATTTATAAATTTATACACCTGTATAATATATCTTTTTGTATATAGTACCTGTTATAAATTTACATACAATATAAAAATTAACATAATGTACCTGCATGCTGTTACATTGTCATTTAATGTCGGAGAAGGGGCAGCCAGCACCCAGCTTCACCCTGCTGCAGGTCAGGTCAGTGAGGTAGCTGCATGGTTTATTTTCCTTTGCCTGAGAAAGCTTTAGTGATGAATAGAGGGAGGGGATCTGAGGCTGGGATGCTTCTGCCAAGAATGATTTGGAGGCCTCTTTATATTAGTCAGAGCTTTTTTATTCCTTACTGGAAGCCTGAGAGGAGCTGCGTGCCTGATGGCAACTTTGCTCACAGGTCTGCATAAGTCTCAAGTATCGCTCGTGTGAGCAGCTTGCCTTAATTATAGATTTATTTCTCTCTACTCTTGGATTGCCTTCTTCCCTATTTCTCAAAAAGATGCCCTTGCACATGAGGAATGGGTGTGTGGTGGTCCTGAGTGGTTTTTTTTTGAGGTGGGCAAAAGGCCGCCATATCCCAGCTGTTGGTTTTGCAAGGGACTTGATGTTCTTGGCAGCTGCAGAATAGGAGGAGGAGGGAATGTCCACACCATGAAATCTCTGCGCTGGCTCCATGTGGGTTTAGGCAGATGTTGGGACCATCAAATGACTTCCACCTCCCAGGCAGAGGCAGCAGCCCAGCACTGCTGTCCCCCACCCTGCCCTGCCTAGCAGGAAACCAGTTTGGGAAGTGCCTCCGTGTTGCCTGCGGATGAGCCAGCCCAGGAGGAGGAAGGAGACCACTTTGGATTGAGGTCCTGGCACTGCATGGAGGAGGCAGGGTGGAGGGATGGAGACCAGCCAGCTTCCTAACTATGCAAACAACCCACACCCATGTTCAGTGTTTATCCCTGCCGAGCCCGTCACCATGGTATCTGGGCACCTTTTGCCAAGGTGAGTTGAAGCTGATGGAGCAGATCCTCAGCCAAACCCCAGGCTCTCTAGGCATGTGCCTGGGAGGTCTCCTAGATCAGCTGGATCTTCCAGAGCTACTGCTGCTGGGATAATCCCAGTCATTTTGCTGCTGCCTTCGGACCCCCTGCTGCTGCCTGCCCGGTCCCTGGCTGCCTCCTGTTGCCATGAGCTCCTCCAAGCAGGTGCATCCTCACCTCTGCCATGGAATTTCTTTATGTGCCACACCACAGTGCCAGGTGGGCTGATGGAGAGGTGGATCCACAGGCCCCTATGCTGGCACTGCTGCCTTCATGCAAAATTTGGGCCCTTTCTCCACCATGTGGCTCTGTGAGGGAAGAGGAAGAGGAAGGGGAAGGGGAAGGGGAAGGGGAAGGGGAAGGGAAGAGAAAGAAGAGAAGAGAAGAGAAGAGAAGAGAAGAGAAGAGAAGAGAAGAGAAGAGAAGAGAAGAGAAGAGAAGAGAAGAGAAGAGAAGAGAAGAGAAGAGAAGAGAAGAGAAGAGAAGAGAAGAGAAGAGAAGAGAAGAGAAGAGAAGAGAAGAGAAGAGAAGAGAAGAGAAGAGAAGAGAAGAGAGAGAAGAGAAGAGAAGAGAAGAGAAGAGAAGAGAAGAGAAGAGAAGAGAAGAGAAGAGAAGAGAAGAGAAGAGAAGAGAAGAGAAGAGAAGAGAAGAGAAGAGAAGAGAAGAGAAGATGGAAAAAGAAAACAGCAAAGAGGGAGGAAAAGCAAGAGCATATGTTTTTCTGCAAGTCTGTTTAGCTTAAAAAACCCCAAGGGTTTCTTGTTAGGGATGTTGGGCAGTTTAGAAACGGGAGATGTCCCCTCCTGCCTTAGCAGCAAGTCACTGTCCTGGCCCCTCACTGGGGGGTGTCAGAGGGGATGGGCTACATCAGCTCATTCCTGCCTCCTGTCTCCAGTGTCCCTCCAGAGCTTCTCCCCAGCCTTGTGGGGATGCAGATTCCTGGTGCAGCTGCCTTCCCCCCACAGAAATAATCGTTCAGGGGATGAGACTCAAGGCAGCTGTGGGTGGATTTGGTGGCTTCTCATTTCCAAGCGGCTGCCCAGCAATTACACTGTGGCTGCTGTTGCAGTCTGTGCTGAGGGACAGGGTGCCAGCTGGGAGGGGGCTCTGGAAGCCCACCTCAGCTGGGATTAGTACCTCCATGCCACAGCTGGATGCTAAAGAGGAATGGATTGTGAAAGAAATGGATCAGAATTGCTTTCCTTTGTTGTAGTATGATTTGGGTGGGAGGTGACTTTAAAGATCACCTATTCCACACACCTGAAGTGGGCAGGGACACCTTCCACTACCCCAGGTTGCTCAAAGCCCTGTCCAATGTGGCCTTGATCACTTCCAGGGATGGACATCATCACTTCCAACTCTCTCTGCTTCTGTCTTTAGGGAGATCTTTTGCTTCATGTTGAATTCATGGATGAGGCAACTTCCTCCAGAGACAGGAGGCAGATCCCAGCCTCTTCAAGGTGCTGGGTGGCTTTGGGAGCTGCAAGGGAACATGAGAACCTCTGAGTGTTGCACAGCTGTGATTTACTTCCTGGACAGGGCCTGGTTTACTTTGGGCAATTTATACCCTCTTAGTCACGTCTGAAGAGAAATTAAAGAGATTAACTCCTCTGAGCCTTAATTTCCCTAGATATAAAGTAAGCCAGTAGTTGCATTCCATGAGTCTTGGTCTGGCTTTGGGAGGTCTTGGAGATCCTCTGGATACAAGGTGGTAAAGTGAAACTTTCTTTTAAGTTTTTTAAGGAAAAAGGATGACAGATTTTATGCTTGTGGCTGCAACAGGGGAGTCAGGTTGCAATATTCCAGCCTTTCCACTGTGCACATGCACTTTCCAAACAGTTTTGTTGCAATTAATTACAGTGCAATTAAAGCAGAACGACAGTGCTAACTAAGGGCAAAATCTTGTGAAACAAATGGTGTTTGGGCTGATTTTGTAATTGCTCCAGGTTCCCCAGATACAAATTACAGTGTCAGGGCTCCTGATTTATGGCAGAGCAATACACACGCAGATAACTCAGGGCAAGAGCTGCCTGTGTGGGCTGCAGATGCAGAGGTCCCATCAGTTCCCCTTGTTGCTGACCCGTGAAGGGTGGGTTCTCTTTGAACTGTCCCTTGGCCAGCAGGACACAGGTGGCAGCAGCTGTCCCTCTCTGCCTCATCCCCAAGGCCTCTCACGAGGTGTGGGTGCTGTCCTGGGTGCAGCTCCATTCTGGGCAGAGGGGTACAGCCATGAATGGGGATGTGGTGGGCAGAGGGATCCCCTTCATCCGTGGTCCAGCTATGGAGAGCATGGCTGATGATGCAGGACAATGTCCCAGGAAGGGCAGTGTGTTCAGGCAGTGTCTGGAGCACAACTCTGATGGGGAGCAGCTGAGGGAGCTGGGAAGGGGCTGAGCCTGGAGCAAAGGAGGCTCAGGGGGGCCCTTGTGGCTCTGCACAGCTCCTGACAGGAGGGGACAGCCGGGGGGTCGGGCTGTGCTCCAGGGAACAGGGACAGGAGGAGAGGGAACGGCCTCAGGATGGACATGGGGAGGGTCAGGGTGGATACTGGGGAAAATTTCTTCACAGAATGGGTGGCCAGGGATTGGCACAGCTGCCCAGAGCAGTGGTGGCATTCCCATCCATGGAGAGGATTGAAAAGTTGTGTGACTGTGGTGCATGGGGACACGGGTCAGTGTTGGGCTGGGCAGTGCTGGGGGAATGAATGGTTGGACTCAGCAGGATTTTCCAGCCTGAATGATTCTGTGATTCTGCTGAGTGGCTTAGCCCTTGGGTCCCAACCTTTAGGTGCCTGCAGAAGGCCTCTGTGAGGGTGAGCAGATGAGGCTTGGCACTGCTGAATCACAGACCAGCCTTGTCTGTCTGTCTGCTGGCGCTGTAGTAAACCATGGTGGATCCCAGTGACTTGGCTGGGGAAGGTCACCTGCAGGGGGAATACAAAGAGGTTGTACCCTCATCTGCTTGTCCAAGGGGTACCAGGCATTTTGTTTCATGGATTGGTTCCCTCTGCTCCTGTTTCCAGCCCTGCTGGGAATATCATGCTCTGTTTTCTTGTGGGAAGTCCCTCTCCAGATTAAAGAGCTGGAGTGGGTGTTTTCTCACCTGTAATTAAAAGCAGCAAACCTGTGACTTTTTAGTGAAGAAATCCTGTGTTGTGAGTGTTTTGAGGTTGTTAGAGTTAAAACATTTCAAGAAATCCAAACAAAAACCCACCACATAATTCAGATATCACTATCTGGAGTTTAAAAATAAGTGATGCAAATTTTGAAAATGAGATCAAGCAAAAAATGAGATGAGCTTAAAGCATCACTTTTTGAATTAAGCCCTTCTGTGTTCATTTTTTACTCATGGACAATGAGGTTTGGGCTGTGAGTTGATGAGCTGCCATGAACCTCCTTGGATACACCAAGAGCTCCCGTCAGGGTCATAAAATGCAATCATACAAACACAGAACAGTTGTTTGGAAGGGACCTTCAAAATTACCTGGTTCCAGCCTCCCCCAGGACAGGGGCAGGGACCCCTTCCACTGTCCCAGACTGCTCCAAGCCCTGTCCAGCCTGGCCTTGGACACTGCCAGGGATCCAGGGGCAGCCACAGCTGCTCTGGGCACCCTGGGCCAGGGCCTGCCCACCCTCCCAGCCAGCAATTCCTCATTCCCAATATCCCATCTGTCCCTGCCCTCTGGCCCTGGGAAGCCATTCCCTGGCTGCTGTCCCTCCCTGCCTTGTGCCCAGTCCCTGTGCAGCTCTCCTGGAGCCCCTTGAGGCCCTGGCAGGGGCTCTGAGGTGTCCCTGGAGCCTTCTCTTGTGCAGGTGAGCAGCCCCAGCTCTGTCAGTCTGTCCTCTTAGGAGAATTTTCAGCCATGGACTGCTAATCTGTCCTGTGGTGCTCAGGAACATCCTTTGCTGTGGGTCTCAGGTGTACCTGGAAAACCAAGGTGGTTCTCAGTACTACCCCAGCTGCGGCTTGGAGTGAGCATCTTCCCCTAGCAGGCTGTGGTGTTGGGTACCAATGCTCCCTGCTCACATCCCACCATCAGCTGGGCTCCTGCTCTGAATACTAAATCTTGAGACAGAGAGAAGAAGCCTGAACACTGATTAATTTGAGCCTGCGCTGCTCTTACCCTGGTTTCAAAGTAATTGTCTCTCTTGTCCACAATTTTCTCTCCTTACATTTCACTGCATATTTATTAGGTTTTTGTGAGGCTATCTGCAGCCACATTAAACCAATTTACTTCTTGAAATGTCTGACCTTTGATCTTCCAGCCACTGCCTTTCGGAGCCAGAAAAAGAGCCTTTAATAACGTGTCACATGAAAGGCTGGCTGCAGAGCCTGTCACTTGCACACCCCAACTCCAGTTAATAAACTATCGGATGAATCAATTATTGCCTCATAATTGTTACCTATGTTTTTGTGCTAAACAGGAATAATATTTCCCCCCTCTTCTCCCAGCTGCTTTGTTAGGCGAATGCGTGCAAACAGTTACAGCTAATATTTCTCAAAAAACATCCTCAGTCTTCGCAGCCAGTTCTGATCTTGGCAGACGTGTGTTGGGGGCGGAAGGGGGGGGTTTGCAGAGACATTAGACTCTCTGTGTGCACCTTATTTTAGGGGTGCCTGCAGCATCCCTCTGTGCTGTGTCTCCTGAGCCCCTCCAGCTGCCCTCTGCATGGGGCCCAGGAGAGGAGAGGGGAGTTAGTGGGTTGCAGAGTGCTTTGCTGGAGGTATTTCAGCTTTTTCCAGGCAGCAGCAGTGAGGCAGGGGTGTGCCTGGACTTCTCCATCACAGCAAGGTTGGAAGCTGCCACCCCAATGGCTGCACTCCTCACCATCACCTGCCAGCACCTCCTCATGTCCTTGTGCCTCAGGACTGGGTGCTTCTGTGTCATTGCTGAGGGACAGGCATCCTGCTCCAGGGGTGATGCCTCACCTCCTAACCCATGGAAAGGACAGACTGGGGACAGGACCCCTTTCAGTGGCTGCTGGCACTATTGGCACAGCCAGCTCTCCGTGTTATGAGTCAGGGCACCTCACATCATGGTCTTGGCTGCATCCAGCCACACCACGTACCTTTTATTTTGCATTCCGGTTATGGAGTGTCAGATATGTTATCTCTTACTCCTACAGAGCCATAGAGCTCTTGTGGGGTTGCTGTGAAAAATAGAGGCAGATGTGGCCAAGCTGCTGTTGCAGTAAGGATTTGGGGATGGGGTGGTGGGATGCAGAGTAGCTCCCTTGGGGTCTCTGCAGCCTCTGCACACAAGACACTGCTGCCCTGAACCCCAGGAAGACACTGGGTCTAAGATCCCTTTTTGTTCAGGCTACTGGCTCTCTGCATCTGGTTTGAGCTGCTCTTGGGGGGGATGGAGAATGTTGTTCAGGTCCTCATAGAAAGCAGAACATCCACGAGGCCCCAGGGGTAGAAGAAGCCCTCTGCTCAGGCTTTGGGGAGAGGTATCCCTGCCAGCTGCCCTGGTAGAGGCACATCTTTCCCTCTTCTGCTGAAATCAGCAGCAAAGCTGGGTTTCACAGGGGTGCAACGGGCCAGTGAAGTTTAAGCACAGCAATTACAGTTTCTGTCACCCACAAGGTTTTCTGACGCATCACTCTGGAACAACGTCTTGCCCAGGAGCTCCGTTTCACTCCCAGTGACATCTCTCCAGGGCAGGAGCAGGCAGCTGTCCAGAGGGTACAGATCCATCCTGAAGGTGGCCTTGGCAACACACTTCAACATCTATGTATTATTTATTTCCCCTGACTCTTCACATCTCTTACATAGTTGCTTAACAGCGCCAGCCTTTCACAAAGAGATGGAGAAAGGCTGAAAAATGCAGAAGGGAACCCAGGTCTTCTCTCTCTTCTCTAATCTTCCCAGGGTGACTTCTCGCTTGCCAAATGGGGAAGGCTCCTGACATCCTCAGTCTGCAGAACACCACAGCACTGAGCAGAAGCAGTCTCAAGTTTTAGGGGAAGGAAAAACCCACTGCATTGCTCTCTGGCACATCTGTGCTGATTTGGCTCTGTGTGGACATGATTTCAAGCTTGTAGGATTCAGCCTCTTCAGAAAGGCTGAATTAATTGCTGAAATGAGAAATGCTAAAAAGCTGGGTGAAGAAGAGGTGGAGAGAAAGAGGGAAGCATGGAAATACTCTGGGTTGATAAATCCTTGTGTCAGTCTTGAGTTTATTGGCATTCATGGTTAAGATTGTTCTGTAGGAGATCATCTGCTGGGCTTTGCCTGCCGTGGAAGCTGGGGGAGGCAGAAGTGAGCCTCGCTGGGGAATCATAGAAACACGAAGTTGTTCAAGTTGGAAAGGCCCTCTAAGACCATCAAGTCCAACCATGCCCCCAGCACAGCCAAGGCCACCAGTGACCCACATCCCCAAGTGCCACATCCGCACAGCTTTTAAATCCCTGCAGGGATGGGGACTCCACCACTGTCCTGGGCAGCCCATGTAATGACTGGACAGTTCTGTCTATGAAGAAATTCACCCTAATTTCAAACCTAAAACACCCTCTGGCACTGCTTGAGGCCGTTCCCTCTGCTCCTGTCCCTGTTCCCGGCTGTCCCCTCCTGTCAGGAGCTGTGCAGAGCCACAAGGGCCCCCCTGAGCCTCCTTTGCTCCAGGCTCAGCCCCTTCCCAGCTCCCTCAGCTGCTCCCCATCAGACTTGTGCTCCAGACCTCCACTTTAGAAGTTTCAAAGCAAATCTCAAATTTGAGATAAAATTCAGATGGCCCAGAAGACCTTAATAAACTTCCATGAAAAAAATAAATGTGCCAAACCTTACTCTATTCATTGTTGATTGCATTTTGGATAGAGGCACTTAATCTACTTTCCAGCTTTAATCCTGAGTCACACCTTGCTTCCTGCTTTCTGGGCAGGGAAAATGTCATGACTGGGCACACATTTTATTCAGGACTGTTTCCAAGTTGAGCTTCATAGAGGAAGTTAGCCTGGAATAAGACAGAGATGGGGAGAAGTACCTGTATTAGCTCTCGCTGTGGAAAGCCACATGATCACATTGACATGGAAGTCCAGGAAACCCCTGCAGAGACTTCCACCTTGTCCTTGGGTGTCTCAGAAATCAGCACTTTGCTTTCAGGTATTCCAGCAAAGAGAGCCCTGGCATTGTGGGTTGATTCTCCTTAAAATGATGCTGTCACTTTTGCCTCTTTTACATTTAACATCCTGTGGTACCCTGGCGGGACCATCCCAGCTGAGGTGCTGTGCATTATTTTCCAGCCCTAAATCCATGAATGCTCAGCTTGTGGCCCTCATCATAGCCCATCCAGGTGGTCAAGGAGAAATTCAAGCCTTTTCGACCTTCAGCTTTCCTCCTTGGTCGATGAAATTAATACTCCCTGCCATACCTTGGAGGGATGCTGCTGGGATTAATTAGTTAATAGAACAAATCTCGCTTGCCTGCCTCCGTGAGGGCAACTGCCGTGTGGTTGAGTCTAACATTCACCTTTCCAATGACCACAGGGAACCTTGGGTCTCTGTGGCTGGGATTTTGCCACGATTTGGGCGGGAGCATCCTGTGGATCCTGCCAGGACCCACCCCTTGGGTGGCAAGGGGCTGAGGCTGTTGCAGAGATGCCGCGGGTGCCTCCCTGCAGCCCCACACCGCATAATTCCAGGCTCGCAGTGCTGCCTCTGCAAAGGTAGATTTGGTTTCTATTAATAAGGGGATAATAGCACGGGAAACCTGGCTGCAGGATGGCCCGTGCCCAATTACTGCGGTCGCTGGGCTACAGCAGCAGCTTCCCTGCAATTATCCCACCGCGCGCCAGCACAGCGCAGCCCTCTGTGTTTTATTCTTAGCAACAGAGCCCCGGGCAAGGTCAGGGGGGTCCCTGCAGCGAAAGTCTCTGGCTGGGGGATGCTGGAGTTGAGGTGGGGGATGGCAGAGCCACCTCAGTGTCACCTGCGGGAGATGGGGCCGGTGGGGATGACAGTGCTGCGCCCCGTGCCCTGGAATTTGCAGTCATGAGGCTGGCAGCAGAGCAATGCCCTGCTTTGTCCATGTCCCCAGCCAGGCAGGGCCAGGGGAATCCTGGTAACTCCTAATGGGCTAACTGGCCACTGTGGGGTTATAGCAATCAGCCTCATTTTTTGGGGAGGCACAAAACTCCCAATCCAGGCAAAATGCAGGGGTGGCCTCAGCCACACTGGGTTAACACTTAGACTTGATGATCTTAAAGGGCTTTTCCAACTTAAATGATTCTGCAATTCTATGATTTAAGGCTGGATGTGATGCTTGGTCTTGGTCCCAACGTAAAATGGATTGTGTGGAAGCTCTGCTGGTTTTCACCCACTTAGCAAGCCCATAGTGGAATTAGGGGTAGGAAGGGCAGGGGATAGTCTGGGGATTGAGATTTGGGAAACCCAGGGTGAATTTCTTTTCCAGCACATTCCCTATGCATCTCTGGGAAGTCACTTTCCTTCTTCATCCTTCAGGTGGGTGTCCATAAACATGGTTAATGGCCTGGCAAGAGGGATACAGGGAGAAGAGGTGCATTCCAGACAGGGAGATACTCAAAGCCAAGCCACCCAAATCACTCTGAAAACGCAGAAGGCCCTTCTTAAGCTTGTGTTGGCTATGGGAAAAAGATGAATGAAAAATATGTGCCAAGGATACAAAGTGATGCTTAAAGGGCAGGAGTAAATCCTTTCTCTGAGAAAAGTCCAGCTCGAGCCTGTGCTGTTTCAAATTAAGTTTTTGGTTTCCTAGAGGCAGCAGACAATGGTTCACTCAATTCTCTCCCCACTGTCATTAAAACTCGAGTGTGTTGTCTGGATATAGTATTTTGCCCTACCTTAAGAGCTCTAATCTTTTTAGGACCATTTCTTGCCGCTATCTGCAGACACTCGAAAGCCTTCTCAACCGCGGAGTGAAATACAATCCCTGTCTTGGGGAGCTTTCCCTCCCCTTTGTCTTCTGCACAGACAGAGGGAAAATTACCACTTAACAAATCTGCCAGGTCTGAAATTTTCTCCCCCCCCTCCTTCACCCCTTTTGCAGCTATCATTTGTCGGGGGTTGCTTTCTCCCAGTACCATCTGCCTTTTGCAGGGAGATGGCGAGGAGCGTTTTATTGTTTGCCGAACAATTCCCTGCAATTTGCTGTTCACTATTTCTTTTGGGCTCCTTTAATCCCTTTTTTCACTTTCTGCTGCTTATTTTTAGCTTGCACGCCATTTGTGTTTGTTCCCCAAAACTGTTTATATTTTTTAAAGCCTCACTTTATTGGTAATTTTTTTTGAGTATCCCTGCTTGAATGTAAAAGCCGCCCTGTCCTGCTCTTTCCCCAGCATCCTGCTAGGCTGGGTGGTAGATGGGACAAGCTGGCATTCCCAGCTTCTCTGATTACCCCTGTTTTTCCCTGGAATCTCACTCTTCGTTCATGGCCGCACCATTTTGGTTTTACCCAGTGAAATCCCAGCTGAACTATGGAGGTGATGAGTGATGCCACCAGCACAAACCTTGCCAATCCCAGCTCCCTTTGGGTGATTTACTCTGTCCTGGTGCGCTTGAACATCTTCTGGCTTTACCAGGTGCCAAAACACTGCCAGTGATGGGCTGAGCCACCTGGCTTCTGGGCTGGTTCCACCAACCAGGGGGTGTGGGCTCAAGGTTCAGCACATTGCAACCACCTGGTATGTGGGATTCACTCAATGGTTTGGGTTGGGAGACCCTGTCATGGGCAGGGACACCTTTCACTATCCCAAGTTTCTCCAAGCCCCATCCAACCTGGCCTTGGACACTTCCAGGGATCCAGGGGCAGCCACATCTGCTCTGGGAAACCTGTGCCAGGCTATTACCATCCTCATTATGAAAAGCTCTCTCATACCTAATCCAAATCTCCTCTTCTTTAGTTTATCCCTTGTTCTATCACAACAACCCTACTAAGAGAACTTTGTCCCCATCAGAACCCATGGGATGGCGCTGACCTGGAGCCCCTCTGAGCTTTAGGCTGCCTCTGGCCTTGAATAAAGCTAAGCCTTAGATGAGGGCTAGTTCAGGCTGACAGTCTAGACAGATGGTTGAGTTGGGATTTGTAAAAGCTAACATCAAATTTTGGCTCTGCTAAGGGCTTCATCCATGGCCTTTGCAAATCACCAAGTCTTTCTGTTCCTCTTCTGTGCGAAAAAGGCACTCTCTTTTTTTCTCCCACTGTTTCTTTAGACCGCAAGCATTTAGGAATGGATTATTCTTTCCTTGGTCTCACTTACACAATGCCTTTAGGGGAATGAGCGTCCAGCTTGTAGCTATAAGACACTGGTGCAGTTAAAATGGTCACTACAATTAATAGCAAGAGTAATAATAACAGTAATTGTCATAGTGGTAGTAGTAGTAATAGTAATAATAATAATGATAATAAAACCTTGCCCAGTAGAAACTTAGTCAGATCTGAACATGCTCCGAGCCACCATCAGTAAACAATAATATTGGGTATTTTTATTTCTTTTCTTGTATGTGCACCGGTAGGGCTATGCCTCACTCCTGTTACTCAGTGCTGCAGCTGGAGAATTAAAATCCATCTTTTCTCCAGCCCCCTCTCAGGATTCAGAAATTGGAGCAGGAGTTTTATTATCTGCACAAACATCTCCTGATCTGCCCCAGTTGGCTGCCCTGAGGGCAAGTAGCCACGTCCAGCATGACCCCCTTGTTCCTGTGCTACCCGAACTGTGTCTGCTGTACCAGCCAGGAATATATATTTCATTTGTCCCTGGCGGTCCCATCTTCTCCCTCATTAATATTGCAACAACCATTCCTCCCTGGGAGCACCACCTGGCCCCAGGAAGGCTCTGAGCCTCCCTTTTTTAGGCAGGTACGCAGTAACTCCACTAGCTCCATCCTTCTACAGATCAAAGCCTTTTTCCTGGGATCACTCAGAAAGTAGATTTATTGCAGTTATCATCTCTTTTTTTTTTTTTTTTTTTTAATGATCAGGCAGATTTATGTTGGAAAACATAACTTAAATTATGTTGGAAAAACAACTTGAATTTCCTGACTTCGGAAATTATTAGGCATAAGTCTGGAGACACTTTCATTTTGCTGCTTTTTTTGCTTTTCCTGGAGGTGCAACCCCAGAGCTGCATCTTTAATTGCTGTTTTTGTGAGCATCACAGCAAATGCACTGTGGTTTAGAGGAAAAAAAAAGTGGGATCTCTGTTAATAACCAACACATCTCGCTGCTGATGTTTCAGACCAGCAGAACAGTGTTATTTCTCCTGTCTCCTAATAACAAACTGATTTTCTCTGTTGTCTTTCAACATCTGATGAGTTCTTGCTCCCATTTCCCTTTAATAAGTGCTATTTTGTTTCCATTATTACTCAATAGTAAAATCTTTTCCCGGCAACTTTACCAGAAGTAGATTTACAGCTGTGAAAATAAGCTTGGGTGTGATGAGATCTTGTCGTTTTATTATCTATTAAGTGCTTCGCATGACTTTGTTGTTATCAAAATGTAATTATGCATTTAAATAGGTCCATCACCTCTGCTTGTTGGTTTGTTTGTTGTATTGGGGTTTTTTTTCTCTTTAGGAGGGAAATGATGAAAAAACTCCAAAATTGATGCTTAATATAACTCAAAATATGGATGCCACTGACTTTGCTGGCCTGTTCTAGGGGAAGGGCAGAAAACACCGTGTGCAGGGGCGGTGCGGATCTGCCTGGGGTGGCGTTCATGTTAAGACACATCTTCAGTTTGGCTTTTTTTCCTCCATGCACATGGAAAAAGCCGTCGTTTCCTGGTTGGAGATTCGGTATTTACTGATCCTTGCGCGGCGCTGGATGTGAGTTGTCGGCGGAGGCTCTGGGTGTGGGCGAATCATTGTATAATGCCCACACCCTTGGGGTGGCTTAGGGTGTGGCGCTGTCTTTGCCTCACCGTGCAGCTCTAAGATGTATTATTACCCAAAAGGAACACGCCCTTCCGTGCCTCTTTTGTTTTTATTAGGGATCACTCTGAGCCAGCGCTCCCAGCACCTGGCAAAGCCGCCGCTGGATGGAACTGAGGCTTGCCCGGGCTTCCCGCTGGGATTCCCTGCGGAGCAGCTCTCGCTGCCAGTGCTTTGGGTGGGAAAGGGCCAACTGGGGCACCTCCATGGGCTTGATGGCTTCTAACCAAAGGTGTCTGGTGTGGCTGAAGACCACCAGGAATTTTTATTAGGCTGGTCTTACTTAGGCTGAGCTCTCAGACAGAGCTTACCTAAACAAAGCTTTCCGTGATGAGTAGGGGTGGGAGATGGAGAGGTGGGAAAGTATTTCTGTCAGAAGTGGATGGGGCAGGAGAGGATTACCCCTTTGCAGTGGGCTTGCAGCCTGATCCCTGTTTTGTGCACTTTGGCTGGAGATGCCCCATGTGAGGGCTTTTGAATCAGTGAGCTTCTCCACCTCAGTTTCCCAACGTCCTGGCCGCTGCCCAGCTGCTTCTCCCACATGCTGCAGGTCCTGAGGGTGGCCAGCACAACCAATTCCTTCTTCAAATGGAGCCACTTCTTTCAAACTGTTTGGGAAAGAAATGTCACAGTTAAGAGCCCACTGGGTGCATCCCTGTATTGCCTTTTGAAGAAGCACACCCCACAGATGTCACATCTCCACCCTGGCACAGCCACTGTGGTGGCTCTTCCACCTGGACAGCTCTCAGGAGCATCCCTGGTGTCAGTGGTGACACCCATCAGTGCTGACTCCTTTGCTCACCTTTTGGTTGCTGCCACTTCCCCAACCACCCAGCTTTCCTTCTGTGAAGAGTTTTATTACTTTTTCTTGCCTGAAGCAGGGGGCCGTATTTAAATGAAACACATCCAAGGCAAACTTGCAGAGAAGTCTCACCTTTCCTGTGCTGCATGATTGAATAGGGGGGCAAAGATGCAACCCCCTTATTAGAGTAATATAATTTTCCATCTCAAATGGGAACCAGGGATGTTTTAATGATTGGGCTCATTAGGTGGACTTTCCACTTAAAGTGTCTGTCTGGCAATTAAGTCTGGAAAAAGCATGACTGATGACCACACCTTCTGTGACTTAATGGGGAGTCTGAAGGCTGATCTTATTATCACACTGATACAGTCTGTGATAAAAAAGAATTTAAGATACTCTCCAGAGATTTATTTGCCCATTAGGAAACTGCCAGGAGAAGGTTAAGGGAACTCGTAAGGTCAAAGCTGAACAGAGGAAAGTACTAAACACTTGGGATACAGGTGGGCAAAAACAGGATGACAAGATTTCCACTCTTGGCTCCTCGACTGACCTGCCTCATGGCCTTCACCAAGTCACTTTCTTCCCGTGTTTTTTCCAGTGTGAGTGGTTGCCACCTGGTCGGCCCTGTGGTGGCCCTGTAAATATTTGGTGCAGCAGCACCATGTCTTTGCCTCAGTGACACAAGTCCCTGATGCCTTCCACCACTGGATAAGCACGTGGGAAAAGTGGTGTGGAATGGAAAGAAGCACAGGCAGTCAGTAGGAAAGTGGTGGTGATTAGGGCAGGGAGATGAAAAAGGCAAATTTTCTGTTCTCCTCCAAGAGGATCCTCATGGGTCCTCAGTGATTTCCTCACCTATTCTGTCTGCTTTAAAACGTGACCTGCTGTAATATTTTACTTAAACGTGGTGTTTAAAGGACTGGAACTTATTGTAGAGCTCACTGTGCTGGATTCAAACCTCCTGTTGGGTACCATTTTACTGACATTAGCTTGCCATAGCTTGTCAGTGATTTTAACTCTGCCGATGGGTTGAACGCCCCAGGATAGAGGAGCCGACTCTTCTGGCTTTGTACTTCACTTTAGCTTCCTTAAGTACAGTGGGGAGAGATAATTCAGCTAAATTCGTTTCAGTACAAAGTGAAGGTTTTGATGACAAAAGAACTGCTCTGCGTCTGGGTCAGTTTTGTCAGATTAATGGTGGAATTGTGAAAAAATGGAAGCGTTTCATTTCAGCATCTACAAAGTGAAAGTCTTGACTCTCACAGGCAGCATGGTTGTTTAACTCAACATTTGCTGTGTTTTTGATTAAACAGATGCCTGGAATTTAGGAAAACATTTTGTCTCAGGCTGAGCAAGTAAATTTTTAACATTTTTGACTTCCAGAAAGAATAAGTTGTGCTCACTCCCATTGTTCCTCTCCTGAAAAGCCTCCTCCGCTTCACTCTGTATCCTTTGCGAGGGGGCCTTGCCAACTCCAGCCCTGTCTCGTCCATTAGAAAAACAAAGAGTCCCAGACTTCTCTTATCATCCTTCCACTTTGTCTTCCCTCTGTGCCAAATAGAGTGTTGGGAGGCAATCCCCCCACCCCTCCCCCCATATACTATTTAGATTTGTGTGGAAATGAAATAATTTAATATAAAGGCATTTGCTCTATGTCTTTAAGGAATCCTTTTGAAGTTGACTCTTTTGACCTTCAAGGCCCTGCATAATTTTTTCCTTCTCCGTTTCCCTCCTCTTTGTTGTTCCCTGCGCTCCCGTAATCTTCTCTCCTGCCTGCTTCCTTCACCTCCTCCCACCCTGCTCCATGAATCTGTGTGTAATCTGCTCCCCGTGTTTGAAGCACGCAGTGGCTGGTGCAGCCAGCATCCTCCTCTGCCCCACAAGCCTTCTTCTCACCCCTCTCTGTGAGGAGCCTCTCCTGCCCACCCCGTTCTCTCCAGATGATGTTTTACCTGCACTCTTTCCACCCCTCAAATTGCTTTTTTTGTCTCCCTCCCATTGGGAAATGTTCAATTAGGGGACCTGCCTTAATCTTCTGGCTGGCCAAGTGCAATACGTCCACCCACAGCTTTCAGCAGGGGATGGGCTCCCTTCCCTCTCTCTGGACAGAAGTAGGGCTCCACCCTCCCGTGCTTATGGCCTTGTAACTGTGTGAGCTTCCTGAGCTGAATCCACACCGTGTCCATCCCCACTGGCTTCTCTGCTGGCCTCGTGGTCTCCCTGCAGGGGGCTGTAGGATTTTATGTTCTCACACTGCCCAGCACGCAGTGGGGTCCTGCATCCCCTGACCAGACTCTGCGATTCACAGAGTTAGGAGTGATTCAATTAAAGAGGTTTCAGACAGTGAAAAAAAAAAAACAAACCCAGATGTTTAGGCAATGTGTAAGAATTGCTAGAGAATCTCAGTTTTACAACTTCAGGGAATGTTTTTCTCTGTTTTGCCAGGAGTTGCAGCGTTCCTGGGGTGAACAGGAAGACTCGGCTGACCTATCACAGAATCATAGATTGGTTTGAAAGGGACTTCTAAAGCTCATCTAGTTGAACCCCCTGCCATGGGCAGGGACACCTTCCCCTATCCCAGGTTGCTTCAAGTCCTGTCCAACCTGGTCTTGAGCTTTTTCAGGGATCCAGGGGCAGCCACAGCTGCCCTGGGGAAACCTGTGCCAGGGCCTCACCACCCTCAGTGTAAAGAATTTCTTCCTTCTTTCTGGCTTCAATGGGACAAGCAGTCTTCTTTCTAAAGAGTAAATATAGCTCTGAACAAAGGATGTGTACTCATGCACACACAGAGATTTCATGGAGATATTTAGGCATGGGAGTGCTGGTACTGGAGGGGAAGCCAAGCTCTCACCCTGCATTTATCTGGGCAAGGTCTTCCTGCTTATTCACTGGGAGGGAGGAATATGGATTTGCTCCTGGTGGCGGTAGATATTCACAGTGATTTCACGAGGACTTGCACTCCTCCTGCAGCAAATGTGTGAGCTGAGAAAGGGCAGCAGTGGTTAGCTTCATGAGGAGCTGCTCCCCCTCCTCGCCAGGGTGCAGAGTTCATTTTTCCACTGACGCATCCCTGACAAACACCCAAGGAGAGCTGGCATGGGCAGCCAAGTGATTGTGTTGTCACGGCAAAGACTAGTGAAAGAAGAGCAAGATTTATATCGTGGCTGCTCAAAGGGCTGGAGAGAAATGGCCCAGTGCCAGGAGTCATGCAGGCATGGCTGATACTGTCTTCAGTCTTCTGCCAAGTGTGGGCTGGATGGTGGCTGATGTGAAATGGGTTGCACAGACCTGGTCCAAGTCTTGGTGGGCATGGTTCCACATCACAGGAACCAGCCATGCAGTTGACGCTTTCACTGACAGTCTTAGCAGAAAAGATGAGTTGCTGAATTGGCCCTGAAGCTGAAAAAAAAAATTAAAAATCTAAGGAACTTTGCAGGAGGAGAAGCTCAGCCTTCTACCAGAGAAGCAGATGACCCAGAAAGCCCAGCACACACAGACATGACTGTGGTGATGGGTTTAATATGTTCAAAAGCAGTGAGGGTAGGGCTTTAGGTTGCTCTGTGGAGATGTGGCCTCAGGTGCAGGTTGCCTGCATACCTGTGGTTGTGTTATTTCATCTGCTCTGTGTCTTGGCTCCCTGTCTGCACAACTGGAGCACAGAGTCAGGGAATGGTTTTGGTGGAAAGAGCCTTTGAAAACTCCAGATCCAACTTCCACCTCTCAGTCAGGCTCATGCCTTTGTGTGGTTGAGTTTTGAGCATCTCCAGGGATACGAATCCCAGCATTTTTCTGGCTGCATGGTTCAAGGTTTGACCAGCCTCTTACTAAGAAATGTTTTTCTTATGTCTGATATAAACTTGCTTTGCTGAAACTTCTTCCCCTGGCTTCTCATGCTCTGAGACCAGTCTGACTCCTTCTTCTCTGTAGTTTTACACCAGGTAGGTAGATGAAAAAAATTAGATTCCCTCTTCATGCCCTCTTCTCTGGGCTGAACAAAACTCGCTTCTCACCTCGTGTGCTCCAGCTCCCTGACCATCATGGTGCCTCCACAATGGCAGTGTCTCTCTGGAGGCTCCACAATGAGCACAGCCCTCCAGCTGTGGTCTCACAAGTGATGAATGGAACAGAAGGTTCACTTCCCTCAACCTCTGGGCACCACTTCTGTTATTCAGCTGAGTGTGTGCCTGGCCATCTTCAGTGCAAGGATGTGCCTCTGAGTCCTGGGCACCTTCTTGGCCCCCACGTCTTTGTCTACAAGGTGTGTCTCTAGATAAACGTGGGTTTCTGTAGACAAATTGCTTCCTCTGAGGTGGGATGGATGGGAAGTGCCAGGGTCTTGGCAGGGTTTGGCAGGTTGTCCATAAAAATGCAGGATCTGGAGGATCAGATGGGGCAAGAGCTTGGCCATGTCGTGTTCCCATCTACATCAAGAACCAAGCAAGGCTCGAATTTCTTCTTTGAAAGACTGAAGCCCTGCTAAATGCAGAGAGGTGAGGTAGCTGCAGGAGCTGGAAAGTACTGTAGAAAGGATGAGGACACACAGAAACACTTGTTTTTTTGGTCTCAGGCTTGTTCAGAGGAGGTGCAGCTCATGTAGCCACTGTGGTTGCTGATTCAGTACCTGCCCTGTGAATATAATAGGAAGATTTCTGTCTCCACCACTGCCCATCCATCACCTTTCACAAGCCTAGGAGCAAAAGGAAGAATAAGATGAATAACAAGAAAATAAAGAAACACTGCAGCCAGAAAGCCATCCTCTGTGTTTCACAATTCTATAAATTATGCCATTTCCTTCCTCTTTAATCGCCTGGCATATAAAATATGCTTGCAGCAAAATCATATCCTTCCATTAAAGTTTCAGAAGAGAAATACAGGTCCCATCTGCCTGTTTAGCAAAGCAGGGCCGTGCACAACCATTTCTTTCCTTTCACCACCCCCCCTCAAAATCTACTTTATGGCAGGAGTTTTCTCTTTTAGGACTGGCTGTTTATTTCATTTTCTAATTTCAGCATGGTTTTCCAGAAGCAGTCTCCTCTTTGTTCTCACATGGGTCTTCCTCCAGTGCCTTCACACTCAAATGCACCTAAAGAGCAGAGGTCCAGTCTGCCCTTGGTGAAGGTCAAAGGAGAAAGAAGTCTTTTAGGACTTGAGAAGGGCTCTTGGGAGTGTGTCTCTGCTCTGCAGACAGGGCAGACACTGTCTGAACAGCAGGAGTTGGCAATAGTGAGAATTATTAAACTGGACTGTGGAGGCAACCATGAGCTTCACTGCCCATCCCTGTTTGCTCCTGAGGATATTCATGGATTTTTTTGTGCTGTTCTGGAGTCAGGATGGGCATAAGATTTTAGGGTTGTGTTGCCTGCATGACAGATGAGTGAGTGTGGCAGTGTCCCCATTGACACAGGAGCTGTCCCCATGACCCTCCTGTGCAAAGGGCAGGGAGAGGAGGCAGCTTTGGGGTGCCACCTCCCTCTGTGTGTAGGGTGGCATGGTGGTGGGGTGGGCACATCCTGGGGGACATGTGACACAACCTGTGCCTGGTTCTGCATGTGTACAGGGATGGCTTACAGTTCTGGGAAGCAGTGATGGATGAGAGGGCACGATGGACTCCACTTCTGGTTCCACCCCCTGGGTCCCTGTGGAATCACACAGTGCTTTGGGTTGGAAGGGGCTTTTAAAGGTGATCCAGTGCCACCCCCTGCCATGGGCAGGGACACCTTCCACTGTCCCAGGCTGCTCCAAGCCCTGTCCAGCCTGGCCTTGGACACTGCCAGGGATCCAGGGACAGCCACAGCTGCTCTGGGCACCCTGGGCCAGGGCCTGCCCACCCTCCCAGCCAGCAATTCCTCATTCCCAATATCCCATCTGTCCCTGCCCTCTGGCCCTGGGAAGCCATTCCCTGGCTGCTGTCCCTCCCTGCCTTGTGCCCAGTCCCTGTGCAGCTCTCCTGGAGCCCCTTGAGGCCCTGGCAGGGGCTCTGAGGTGTCCCTGGAGCCTTCTCTTGTGCAGGTGAGCAGCCCCAGCTGTGCCAGGCTGGCTCCAGAGCACAGGGGCTCCATCCTCCTGGTCATTTTTGTGGTGTTCTCAATACCTGTTCAGTGTCTCATCCTGGGCTGCATAAGACATGTGCAAACTGGCTCGAATCATTATTTATAGCACTGCACCCTTAGAAATCTCTCCTATCCAGCAGAAGGACATGTACCTCTTTTTTTACCATAAAGCCTCATTTTTATTCAGCGGCATTCGGAGCAGAGTGGATCCAGAGGGCTGGGGCTGTGTGTCTGATTTTTCCGTGCCTGGAGATTTACACCCGCACTCCTGCTGCCATTAAAGGTGCCCTGCTCCAAGTATAAATCAGACTGTGCTCTGGTGGATGTTTTATGTGTTTCCCAGAAGTCGTGTGTGGAGGTAGGAAGGACCCACTGCAAATTTTGCACTGGCTTTTGGGGGCTTTTTTGAGTGCTGCTGGGGGAACACAACCACAGGGGGATTTATATTCCCTTTTCCTGAAGGGCTCACCATAGAAGAGGCTTTGCTTTTTTTTTTTTTTTTTTTTTTACCACCTTGGGCAAGAAGCTGTTTGGTTTGATTTAGGTTCAAATTTTATTTTTAAGCAAAATATGAGAAACACAGGAGAGGAAACCGCACTTTGTTCCTTAAAATTAGTGGCAGAAGACAGGGCTACAAAAATATTCTCTGATGCATGCATTTGATGGGCACGTACCTTGGCTAACACAGCATTGAGGAGCTCTGGGTGTCCAACAGGATTGCACCTTTTCTTCTAAAGGTGTTTTTTTTTTTAATAAGGGTTCAGCTCCTGGGCTTACCATGTCCTGTAGTCCATCTCTGTGTATAAAATGTCAGCAGCTCACATTGGGCTCTGATTCTGCAATACCATTTGGAAAAGGGAGTTGAAACCAAACCCATCTCAGACCTCGGCTTTCCACTACTTACAGGGAGATGGTAAAAAAGGATGGAAGGCAACTTTTCACATGGGCAGATAGTGACAAGGACAAGGGAGAATGGCTTAAAACTGGCAGGGAACAGGATTAGATTGGACTTTGGGAAGAAATTCTTTTCTGTGAGGGCAGTGGAGCCCTGGCCAGGGTGCCCAGAGAAGCTGTGGCTGTCCCTGGATCCCTGGCAGTGTCCAAGGCCAGGCTGGACAGGGCTTGGAGCAGCCTGGGACAGTGGAAGGTGTCCCTGCCCATGGCAGGGGTGGCAGTGGATGAGCTTTAATGTCTCTTGCATCACAAACCACTCTGTGAGTCTCATGACCTACCTGGGGGAGCCTGAGTTCAAGGCCATGACTCGGGGAAAAAGAAAGAGAAAAGTTGTGGGTAATTTGGCCATCCACCTCCCTTTAATCCCCTCCCTGTTGCTCCTCACCCGGTAAGACAAGAACCTTTTTAATTCTCCATGCTTTGCCTCCCCTGATTCAATGCTCAGCCTTCAACAGCCACGGAGGAAGACTCCAAACCCCCCTTTCTTTACCCTCCACAAAAGCGGGACCCACCAGCAGCCACCTGGGCAGGGGGAGCAGCCCAGCTCTTGGCCGCGCTCGTGCACACGCCCACAGCACCGTTCCCTTGTAATTAAATCTCTTTTTCCCCGGCTGGAAGGATCCTGCTATAAACAAGGGTTTTCTCTAACCATAATTGCGCCCGGCGGAGGGCACAGCTCTGCAATCACTCGGGGCTTTGTTCTGCCAGCGGGGAGCCAGTCCCTCTGCCTCTCCTCAGGTATGCCAGCAATGCCAGCGGAACTCCCCGCGACCTGACATGAGTCCCAGGGCAGGGCTTGCAAACACAGGCAGTGGTCAAAACGGGGCTTAAGTGCCTTTATAAATATTTTGAAGAGCTGGCTTGGAAAAGGAAAGTCCCCGGCGTGCTGCGGTGCTGGTGTTTCATCCCGCGCTGGTGCGGGGCTTTGAAGTGTGGTGTGAGCAAGCTGCTGGGCTCCTGCCCATCCCTGGGAAGGACTGGGTGAACAAAAATATACATATCTGTGCATTTAAAGCTATGCAAGAGGTTGTATCCACACCCCTTTTGGTAGTGTGTCTTCGTGGACAAAAAGGGGAGGGTAGAAATTAACGTGCTGCAAAGGGTGTTCTGTTCATGTGGTGGATATATGGAACAACATCATGTAGGTTAGGGAGATCCATAGGTGGGAGGTGGGGCGGGGGAATGGACAGGTGGATGCTTCCACGTGTCTGGTTTTATTGTAGCCCCTTACCTGAGGAGTTTTCCTCTCCTACGGAGTAGTCACTGCAATATATTTAACCAGAGGCTGTCTTATTTGTGCTGTGGGGGGAGATGCAAAGCACAGGCAGTGAGATGGCAGGGAAAGTGGGGTGAAACACTGATATTTTCTCACCCAGTGCAAAATGTAGGTCCTAGGATAGTGTGAGTGGTTCCACATGTGTGCTGTTACTCCTCAGAACATTGCCCAACCACAAACACACACCCAGAGCATCCTCCATTCCTTTGCTCAGGAAGTGAATCAAACCTGCACCCTGGGAAGAATACAAAGAAGCAGCCATGTGCTCCCCACTCACGTGCAGTGCCCTTTTCCAGCCCACAAGTCCTTGGTGTTGCTGTTGTGTTAGACATCTGCTTTTTTTTCCCTCTTCTTTCTCTTTTTTTGGTGTAAGAGAGCAAGAGCAAAGCAGCTACTCCATAGGATAATCTGTGTGAGAACTGAGGTGTTGATATCACTGAAGAATTTAGGTGATCTGATTCCACCCTCCTTGCCATGTGCAGGGACACCTTCCACTGTCCCAGGCTGCTCCAAGCCCTGTCCAGCCTGGCCTTGGACACTGCCAGGGATCCAGGGGCAGCCACAGCTGCTCTGGGCACCCTGGGCCAGGGCCTGCCCAGCCTCCCAGCCAGCAATTCCTCATTCCCAATATCCCATCTGTCCCTGCCCTCTGGCCCTGGGAAGCCATTCCCTGGCTGCTGTCCCTCCCTGCCTTGTGCCCAGTCCCTGTGCAGCTCTCCTGGAGCCCCTTGAGGCCCTGCCAGGGGCTCTGAGGTGTCCCTGGAGCCTTCTCTTCTCCAGACCAAACATCTCCAGCTCTCTCTGTCTGTCTCAATATGTCACAATGCACTGCAAGGTTGATCTGTACCATCCTGTTGGTTTCTCTGGAAGTTGTAGCCCTTTAACTGGACCAGCCTAGTCAGACTTGTACCATTTCCCCACTGGAAGATATGCCTCTCTTCTGGAGTTTGCTGCTGGAACCACACTCCAGGACCACCGGCCAAGTTCTCTTCACCCAGCTGCCCATAGCAGGTTGGAAGAAATTTGATTGCTTTTTTATTCCTAGCAGAAATTGGGATTTTCTTAACACCTAAAAGGCTGAGCTTTTTGGAGCAGTTACCTCTGGCCTAGTAGTGGATGAGAAGCTGGGGTTCCTTTCTCATGGCTCTAGCACGTCTTGGATCAGAAGAGAGCACCTCTCCTCAGTCTTGAAGTGCTCTGTAGGGGCAAATGTGTGAAAGGGGATCATGTGCCTTGATAAAAGACGGTTTTTCAGACATGTAGCTATCTTCATTCTGCACTCCCATATCCCATCCCGGGAAGTGTTCCAGATCATGTTGGATGGGGCCTGGAGCAACCTGGTCTAGGGGAAAGTGTCCCTGCACATGGCAGGGGCTTGGAACTGGATGAGCTTCAAGGTCCCTCCAAACCATTCCAGGATTTGTGACCTCCACGGTGTCTCCAGCACAGAATCCCAGTGCAATTCAGATCACTCTGCAAGTCTGTCCTGCAGACCACTGTAACATGCTTATCCTCTTTGTGCTGGTGCAAATCCAGAACAACATCAGTTAAATCCCTGGAGTCAATCCAGAATTACACCAGGATAAATAAGAATACATTTTACCCAGAAAAGCCCCCCAAGAATGTAATTCAGTTCCAGCAAGGCCAACTTGAGGCTGTAGGCAGTGCCCTGTAATTCAATGACTCTTTTGGACATCCCCTTTGAGTTGAGGCATGTGAGCAGCTTCCCTCTTCCCTTGAAGCTGTTTCCTTGTAAAGCCTCTGTGAACTCGTGTATGTGTCAATGTTATGGTTATCACACATGTAATTTCATCTGACATTGTAATGACAGCATGGGGAGTTCAAAATGTAACAGTAAATATAGTTGTTAGGGGAAAAAAAAATACCAACATCCTAGCCCATCATCCTGAATGCCTCTTCACGTCATGGGAGGGATGCAGAAAGACTCCAAACACCATCAGCATTTCTGGGTTCCAGTTGGAAACTGCCTGGAGTTCAGCATAGGCCAACACAAACAGGCAAGACTGTCTCTCTCTACATGTCAGGGATGCATTTTCTCCTCCTTTTCCCTATTTTTTTTTTGTTTTGTTGTTGTTTTGGAAGGGTCACCCCTCTAAAGAGGGGAGAGGCTGGAAGTTCTCCCTGCTTGCTTGTGGTGTTTGGTAGCCTGTGGCACGATGCATCCCAGATCCTGCACTCACCCTTGGCCGGGAGCTGAGTCCTGACTCGACCCCTGGTTATTTTTGAGTGCTGTCGGTTTGTGATGCTGTATTGAAGGGTCATTTGCCAATTCCATTTTAAGCCTCATTTACAACTCAGCTGGTTTAAATCAGATCAGACTGTGAGCTGGCATGTGCAAGGAGTCAGCTAGAACACAGGACTTGCCTGCTGATTCCACAGACCTGATTCCACAGACCCCCTTCTTGCTTGCAGAAGCGTCAGTTAAAAAAATTAATCCCACTGATTTTCAGTATTATTTTTTTTCCATGTCTTTGAGAGAAACATCTAAGCAGTGGATATTTTTCTTTTCCTTCTTCCAGGGAGAGTTCAAATGTTTTTTTTTCTGTTGGTTCTGCACCAGCTTTGACTATATTTACCAAGCTGGGCATGGGTGGGCCCCGGCGGATCGCACGGATTGCTCAGGCGGGTGAGGCTTTGCAGGAGCTGAGGGCTGAGCTGAGGACTCAGCTGCTGTTTAGCTTGCAACCAGCTTGGCAGAGAAACCAGGGACTTGGCACACAGAAGGAGCTGAGATACAAATGAAATCTGAATCTGACCCCAGATCTTCAGTTAAATTGCTCTGTAACCTTGAGAGCTGGATTAAATCATCCCTGGAAGACAGGGAGTTACCTCTGGATATTTGGGGCTTGGGCCATGCTATAAGGTTATGCCCATATATTACCTGTGGTCTTCAGAGAGCTCATTAGATGGGTGGTTTACATATAAAAAGTCTGGGTGAAAGTCTCATCCCCCTTCCCTGACCATCCTGTGCTGAAACCTGGCAGTATTTCCATTAAAAATGCCCAGCCCAAGGGTTAGGGATGTGATGCATCTCACTGGGGCTGCACTGTGGTCAGGACAATGTTGGCTTGCAGAAAAAATGGTCATGGGACTGCAGAATCATCAGATGGCTTAGGTTGGAAGTGACTTTTGAAGGTCATCTTGTTCCAGCCCCCTGCCCTGGGCAGGGACACCTTCCACTAAACTGGGTTGCTCCGAGTTCCGTCCAGCCTGGACTTAAATGTTTCCAGGGACGGGGCAGCCACAGGTTCTCTGGGCAACCTGTGCCTATGTTTTACCCCCCTCATCAGAAGAGTTTCTTCCTCCTAGCTAGTCTGAATCTCCACTCTTTCTGTTTAAAGCCATCACCTCTTGTTTCCATGGATGGAGCATCTTGTGAAGCTCTTCTTCAGGGCAGCAAAGGATGGAGAGATGCAATATTCACTCACTGCCTAGCTCCCCTCTCTGATGGGGCAAGGCCTGTAGGTAACTCAGGGGAGACACTCACAGGTAACATCTGTGTCTGTTTGGTCTCTTCTCTGAGATAGGTTTTCATCCTGTGTTGGCTTTGACTGTGACACCACCATACAAGCCCATGACTTATCATTCTGCCCATGGTTCAGATGATGGGGTGGTGGTGCTGGAGGGGCTGTGTCTTTGCAAGCTGGACTGCCATTACAGGATGAGGTGCCTCAGCAGAGGCACCTTCCATGAGCACACCTCTCCAAAATCCACCTCATGTCTATGTGGGAACTCTTCCAGCCCAGCCATAGCACGGGAGCTCGTGTGTTTAGAGCTCCAGGACTGAAATGGCAATTACAAACCAATGAGGCTGCAAGGGCTCTCATGAGAGCCAAGCAGGAATAGAATATTTTGAGTTACGCCAGAGTTAAATAGACCAATCTGAGATACCTTCCTCCTAAATACCTGTGGGATTTATGAGCCTAATGAACGGCAACACGGTGTCAGCAGCGCAGGGCACAGCGGGAGCTGAAAGGAGAAGCCGAGCTCATGTTACAGGGCTTGGCCTAAAGCAAGCAGGGCTTTAGAGAGGTGCTGAGCTGCTGAGGTTGTCCTGAGAGAGAGGACAAAGCTCCTGCCTCTGCCTTGCTGTGAGTCTGGAAACACCTCAGGCTTGGCACCATCTCGACCAGCGCATGGGGATGATTGGGCGCACCTCCTGTAGGTTTGATACTGGGGGACTAAATGCAGATCAACAAGAAACCCCCAAAAAGGGACATGTGCCACTGGGGATGCCCAGTGATGCTGCCAGGGAGCCTGGGCAGGGTCTGGAGGAGCAGTCCTGCCCGGGCAGGGGATGGGGCGCAGCTGCTGCCAATGCCACTGCCGAGCTGAGCTTCCCACCCCACCGCTGCTGGAGCCTGCCTGTACCTGCTCCCAAGCCGATATTAAGCCTGCTCAAACACTGCACCGCCTTCTCCTCACATTGTTTTCTGTACCCCACACCCAGCACCAAAATAGCGATAACCCCCCCTTCCCCACCCTCCCGCGGTGACTCAGGCTGGCGAGCAGGCACACATCTGCTTCTGATTTAATGTGCGAGCGCTCTGACCCTTTTATTTTTGTTCCCAAAGTCCTCCCGTCGGTGGCTTTCTCTCTGGGGGCGAGGTGGGAGGGGGGAGAAGAGAAGGGGAAGCTGGATCCCCATCCTTTATGCTCTCTTTTTCGGAGCCCTCAAAAAATGTATTTATTTTGGAGCTGTGTTTTCATGAGCAGGCTGGTGACAGCCTCACCCGGATCCGAGTCCAAGTCCCTTGCAATCCTGTCCACTCCGGAGGGACGCCAGCCAAACCAGTTTTCCATGGTTAAGCTGGGCACATTTTTCCGCCGTGGTTGGTTGGTTGGTTTTTCTTTTCTTTTTTTTTTTTTTTTCTTTTTTCTTTTTTTTTTCTGTCAGGAAGCAAACCCACCCAGTGTGTGCAGGCCGTTCAATAGGAGCCTTTTTAAAAATATATATTTTCCTTTTTCTGGCTCTGAAGAAGAACAGGACGAGAGAGAGTGAAGGGGCTGGCATGTTTTCCCAGGAGAGTTCAGAATGGGAGGAAATGGCTTTTTTGGCTATTTTTAAGGCCGTGCTGGAAGGAGGTACCTACCACTGATGTGCTCATTGGATTGTAATGTTGTGTGTTAATAGGGATGTATCCTATATATATATGTGTCCTATGTCACTCCCTGTAGCAGGGTCTGGGCACAGTGGGACGGTGTTGGAGGAGAGTGGCTGCGCACACATGGACAGAAATGCCACCAGCAATGTCCCATATCTCATGGACCTTCATCTGTCTCATGCCAGAGCTGCTGGGGAGACCAGCAACCTGATGTTCAGCCTGCATGGGCATATCTCTGGTGGGGGTTTTCCTCTTGCCTTCTCTTTTTTTCCTCATTTTGGTGGTGTGGGAGGGGGAGCGTGTCACTTGAGGTGTGAATGAGTTTCCATGAGAGTGGGGTGGTTGCAGAGGATGTCTGGAAACCCTCCTGTTTCACTTAACATATTCCCCCCTCCCACATGTGTTTTGAGTGTGTGCATATAGATTTGGGTGGGGAGGAGGCACTGACCTAGTATCATTGCCTGTACCAGCAGCATTGTATTAAACACGGCCAGGAGACCATCAAGGCCACACAGAGCTGTGTAGACAGGGTTTCAAGGGTTTAAAAAAAAATGGGTTTCAAGAAAAAAAAAAGGATCTTGAGCACCTTCAGCCGTGCAGCACCTTCTGAAGCCTCGGCAGAGAGTAGCAGTAGGAAGCTGATTCCCAGAGTACCACGCCCTCAAGCTCCAGACCTCCAAGGAAATGCTTGAATAGGGGGACGAGGCTGCAAGAAAAGACTGTGGTCACTGTGTGACCACTCTATAAAGTCTTCTCTCTGGTACCTGCCTAGATGCTGTGGTTAATTAATTTGCCCCTGCTCTGTGTGTGGATGAAGCCCTCAAAACACCATCTGGAGCCAGGTGGTGCCTTTGATGTAGCTCCACTAATTGTTTATGTTTATTTGACCATTTATCACCAGGATGCCCCTTTGCCAAGGCCTGCTCAGCACATCAGATGGCATTTGTCATGCAGCATGCAGACTTCATCAAGCTGTCACCCAGAAGTGACCTGGCTCTCCTGGTTTTGGAGCTTTATATAAATTCTGAAACTGGGCAGTGTGATGGGCAATTTAAGGAAGCTGGGAAAAGGAAACCAAAGTGAAAACATGGCCCTTCAATTACAGCAGACACTGAATTCTATTCCGGCCCTGACAGGGCTTGTGTTGGTGTTTATCTGGGGCTGAGAACTGGTTCCAAGGAAATGGGAGGGACATGGGACATGGTGATGTGATCACAGGATGGGTTTGGGTTGGGAGGGACCTTAAAGATCAGGTAGTCCCAACACCCTGCCATGAATTCAACCTGTTCATCACCATGTCCCACCCAAGAGCTCAACGTCAGCCGCAGGTTCCTCCCCAGAGAGGCATTAAGGACAGAAGATCGAGTCTTACATGGACCGGGGTCAAGTCCTGGTGGTTCTGGAGCAGCAGCAAATTCCCATTGCAACCAGCAGCACCCAACTGTTCAGCACACTGAGGGGTGATTTGATTCATAATTTGCAGTTTTGCCAGATCATATCTACATAAACAAAGGTGATGAAGTGCAGAGTACTTCATGTAGGCTCTGGGTAGCTGGAGTCAGCCTGCAGGGATGGATTTGTTCAAAGGTGTACATTTGCTGAGGTGTGTAAAGAGGGTTTAAAAATTCCCTGGGATGGATTCACACAGGGCACAGAAGCTGCTTTGGCCTCCATATCCTGGTGAGCAAATGAGTGTCACCTGTCACCACCTTCCTGAGGAAATAGTTCCTGTGGAGTTTCCCAAGTGATGTTGTACCAGAGATTCCAGCAGATCTCCAGTACTGATGTGCCCCAGATCTGCTTGGCTGGATAAACTCCTGCATGGATTTTGGAAACTGGGAAGAGAAAGGGTTGTTGTTGGGATCACTGGAAACTCTGGAGATGTTTCTAAAGCACTTTATTTTGGACTCACTGATGGGACTTGAGTGAATATGGTTTTTTTTGTGGCCTGCTTATAGGAAACTGGTAGTTCCAGCTGGAAAAAAGGTCAGTTTTATATAGTATGTGCAAATATAAATAGTTCACATGGGCTCAACTTGCCAGCCAGATGTTGGTAAGGATGAATCCTTGTATGCCCAAGGATTTTGTTCAGAGATTAGTATGAATTCTGACAAGTCCAGTAAGTAATGAAGAAATAGCAGGGTGAAGGTCACCCCTGTGATTTCACTCCCTGAAGCCTATCCACTTTAATTATGTGATCAAACCATGCTCGACTTCTGGGGCTTTTCCATCTCATGTGTCCTGTGGAGGGCTGGGCTCCTCGGCCACCCCTCTCCTCCTGGCATCAGAGGGAGGTCTCCATCTGTGTCAGCATCCCAGGGACTCTGCTTGGCCTTTGTCCCTGGTGTCCCACAGAGCATCCCTTCAAACTGTGCCGACCTGTTCCATTTGCAGAGCTTCTCCCTTGCCAGGAGACCTGTGGGGTGATGCCACCTCTGCCCCCACCCCCGGGGCTCCCTACTCATGTGTGCTGCCAGCGAGCCTCTCCCAAGGAGAGTGCCACCTTCTGTGCATCCTTCCTCACCAAAGCATAGCTTTGGAACCATCTTCCCTCTTCTGCTCTGTCCAGATCCAAGCAAAATCCATGGGTTTTTGGCGCGGTCCTCATTTCTGTGTGGATGAACTCAGTTGAAAGTCGAACACCCCAGACTTTCCCAGCTCAGCCCTGTGTCTCCCAGACTGATCACAGTTCCTGGTGGTGTTGCTGTGAGGTGGTTCCCTCGCACAGAGCCACCTTTGGGTCTGCAGAGGGTGGTGTCCCTCCGAGCCACCTTTGGGTCTGCAGAGGGTGGTGTCCCTCCGAGCCACCTTTGGGTCTGCAGAGGGATGATGTCCCTCAGAGCCACCTTTGGGTCTGCAGAGGGATGATGTCCCTCAGAGCCACCTTTGGGTCTGCAGAGGGTGGTGTCCCTCAGAGCCACCTTTGGGTCTGCAGAGGGTGGTGTCCCTCAGAGCCACCTTTGGGTCTGCAGAGGGTGGTGTCCCTCCGAGCCACCTTTGGGTCTGCAGAGGGTGGTGTCTCTCAGAGCCCCGGTGATTTCCTTGCAAGGGAGGCAGTGGTCGATGTCACCACGTTTTCCTCATCATTCCAGGCATCCCAGGGAAGTGATTGAAAGGCAAGGAGCTCTCTGCCCCACCTTCCTGCTGGAGGGCAGAAACGCTTGCTGCTGGGGTGGGTGGTTTAATAACACGTTCTTCTGGAGACAAGATGTTCAGAGGGGAGGTGTGCCCCCATAGTAAGGAATATAAAGGCAATAGTTACCTTTTTTAGGTTTTACACCTTCCTTCTTTTTCTAACAAAAAGGCAATCCCACCTCTCTGCTTGCCTTCACATAGGCATTTGGGGATCCCAGGTCTTTCTTGGTCTTCCCAATTGGAGTGAAGTGCTTGGCCAAGGCAGCAGTGCTGTCCCTGTGGGGCTAGCTGTGAAAGGGGTGTCAGTGTGGGTGGCTTTGCTCAGGGACATTTGCACAAGGGACTTGCTCAAGGTTGTGGAGCAATTGGTGGATGCAGGAACAGAGCCTCAGCATCTCTATTCCACCAAAATAGAATCAGAATTTGGTTTGGGTTTGAAGTGACTACTGTGTCCAAGCCCCCTGCCATGTGCAGGGACACCTTCCACTATCCCAGTTGCTCCAAGCCCTGTCCAGTCTTGTCCTGGGCACTTCCAGGGATCCAGGGGCAGCCACAGCCTCTCTGGGCAACCTGTGCCAGTGTTTTTCCACCAAGTAACAGGAGCAGGAGTGATCAATCACTGGCCAGCATACCCCAGTGAAAGTAGCTGTAATATTTTGACAGATTACGGTGATCTCACATGCACATCTTAATTGCCTCATTATGAAGAGACACAAATAAAACTGGGAAAAAAAAATAACCCACATATATTTATGGGCTGATGGATGTAGCAGGCAGGTCTGCACATCCATGGGTGGATGCAGAGGGAGAGCAGCCAGCCCACCCTGGCTGCTGCCTCCGCTCCTGCAGCCTGGAGCAGGGATTGGGAAAGAGGTGCAGGTAGCAGAGCAGCAGAGCCAAAGCATCTGAGCCTCAGGGTGCTGAGTGCCCCGGGCCGGGGAGGTGGTGATAGAAAATAAATCAGGGTGAGGAAAGCTGTTGAGATCCCCTACTGACTCTCCCCGTCCTTGGAAGTGTCCAGGGCCAGGTTGGAGCTTGGAGCCCCCTGGGACAGTGGAAGGTGTTCCTGCCCATGGCAGGGGGTGAAAGGAGATGAGCTTTAAGGTCCCTTCCAGCCCAAACCATTCTGAGATTCATTCTGTGGTTCTCTGACTCCCTCTCCTGACAGGGTCAGCAGCCTGGGGTGGCCTGGTGTGCTCAGCACCCCAAAGCCTGGTTCTGACACCTCTGGGATGCTTTGCTGGGTGGTCTCATGCTTCCGGGGTAAAGCTAGAATTCCTCCAGGAGTTTTGTGTCAGCGAGGACCAAGGGATGCTCAGGAAGGGGGGGGCCAGCAGCTGGCTGGGTTGGGGGAGCAGTGGTCAAGGATGTTCAACCCCAAGCCTTGCCCCTGGCCTTGCACCCTGAATCCCTCTACACACACACAGGCTGGGTGAAGGGAGGAACTGAAGACACCTTGTTTTGCCCGGAAAAATGACATTTTGACACCAGGAGCAGGCAGAGATCAGTCAGAGCCTGAGGCTTCTTCCTCCACTGTGCTGAATGCAGAATGAGCCGGGCATGGGGGGGCAGCTGCTTTGCATCCCCTGCTTGCCCTGGGGCACCCCCATATCTTGGGGGGGCGCTCCCACAGGGAATCACTGTAGGCACAGAAAAAAGAAACACAGTCAGGAGCCAGCACTTACCTGAGGGAAAATCATAGCAAAGAGAAGGCCAAGCTATGCACATTTTAAAAAGAGATGCTCAGAAAATCTCAATGCAAATAATCAAAATATAAAATAAAAACACATAAAATAGGAACATATACAATATTAATGCAAAATAAGAAATATCTAAAATATACAAATAATAAAATATTAATATATTAAAATATTAGAGCATTAAAATATTGAAGTGCTGCATGTTACAGCAATTATGTTGTGTGCCAGCAAACAATTAAAAGCCAAAATTGCCATCTCCCAGCCAAGACGCAGGGTGGGAAGCGCTGTCCCTGTGGATGGATGGGAAGGGGACATCCCCGTCCCTCACACAGCCCTGAACCAGCAGCTGCACATTGCACAAGCCTGGGCTCCCCCTGACAGCCTTTCTCTCCTCCAAGGGCTCGGCTTTTCAGGGCGTTGTCGCCGGGGCTGAGGAAGGAGATGGGAAAGGGAAGTGCTGGTGAGGAGCCCTCACAGGTCACAGATCTCCTGCTCCTGCCACTGAGCAACACTGAGACCCGGGGGCAGGATCCTGTCCCTCCCCAGGGCTGGCACATCTTTCCAGGGCTGCTCCAGGCTGTGTCAGTGCTCCATTTCCCCCCCTACAAACAAGCAGAGGCAACACGAGTTTGCTTTATCTATTTTCTGTGCATATGTCTTTATAATCTATTGGTTGTACTCCTGGTTTTTACTTACCATGGTGCTAATATCAGCATTTCGCCTTTCTCTGATATTTCAGTTTTACATTGCTGGTTTGGAGATGCTGAGATCCTTCAGTATTATAGTGAAGGAGGTTGGAGAAAAAAAGATTATTAAAGGAAAAAAAGGAGGTTTTGAGCAGCAGAGTGCCTGGATGAGCTTTGGGTCACCCAGGGAGTGCACGTTGCAGGTGGTTTATGATAATTGCTGTAGTCCCTGGCTTGTATCTGGTGTTTTTCACCCAGAAAGGGGACAAAGCTTAGCTCCCCCAACCCCTCTTTTTTTCCTGTTGCAGCTTCAGGTGTCTAAATCTGTTGGCAGAATGTGGGGGAAGCAGTCCAGTATCCCACCATCATTTTTTTATAAGTGGGGCTTTCCCTGGCAAGAAAGTAATGAATGAGTTTTAAGCATGACCATAAATGCAATGTTTCACAACAACATCTGCAGAATACATTTATTTTAGGTGCCCTCCACCCTTTCCACCATCTCCCTCCAGTTTATTTTAACAATGCTGTAATTTTCTATTATAAAATGGGATTTTGTCTGTTTTACTCCGTGTCGCCTGCTCAGCATTTGTGTGTGTGTGTGTGTGTGTGTGTGTGTGTGTGTGCAGGCACTGGTGACATTTGTCACCATCAGATGCTATTTTTAAGCCTGTTATTATTGAGGACCCCACCCTTGGCTTGGGGATGGGAAGGGGGGAGTGCAGGAGGAGGGAGAGGAGGGAGGGGAAGGAAGGAAAACGTCAGCCTCAGCACACTTCCAGCCTCTGGCCATCAACCTCCCCGGGGGCATGGGAACCATAAGGTCATTTCTCAAGCTCACTGAGCTCCAGAGCTGTCAAACCACCCTGAGAGTTTAAAAAATGCAAATGCATGCAAATGAATGGGCTGTTTCTCTCCCTCTTCCCCCCTCACCCCCGGTTTAAATGACATGAATCACCTTCAATTTTGCCAGCATCCTGTAAAGTTATCGGCTTGCCTAAACGCTGCAGTTAACAGAACCACATCTCAGGAAGACCAGGGAGGGATAAGAAAGGAAAAATAGCTAATTTCCACCAAAACCCTGTAATTTTTAAAATATATTTTGTACATATAAATTATATGTAATACGTATATAATCACACCCCAATCTCCCAATTCTAATTTTTTTTGCTGTCAAGCAAATAACCCACTAATTAGGGAGAATGAAGCCTAGTGTCCAGAAAAACCCCCTATAAAAACATTTCTCAGGGTAGTCTAATATTCTGCTGTTCTGATTTTTGGCACTTAGGGTGATCTGGCAGTGAAAGATGAAAATAGGAAGACACGTTCCTTCATGCAAGTAGCTCCTTTAACACTCAGGCTCCTTCCAAACAAAAATAAACGAGTAGATGATAAAAACAGCAATAGAAATTTAATTGCTCACGCTTATTATTCGGGATACAAAGCCCTAGAAAGGAAGCTGTCTTTTCCTCCCTGGCTCAGGGGTTATTTATTATCTTACACTCCACTTGGAGAAGGTATTAGATTTACTGTCATTTATCAGCGATTTTCAAGGAGGATTTGATACAGAGCTGGTCAGGATCGCAGAGGAGCGTTGCTGGTTAACATGGTTAAGCACAGCACACTGTAATGAATCAATTTGTTTCAGACAACAGACGTAATTAGCGTGGAGGTAATGGGCACACCATGGGATGAGGGGCTGGAGCATCCTCCCTCCGCTGAAAATGTCGGTGGCTGGAGCTGGGTGTGATTCCTGGTTCCTCTGAGTCTTGGTTTGGAAAAACAGGAGTCTGCTAGGAAAGGCAGGAGTCTCCCATGAAATGGAGAATGTAAACCCTCCCCACCCCTTTGAATTGCTATAAATTTTAAATTGAGGGGCTCTCAGGCAAAAAATATGGGAGCAGGAAATAACAGTTCTTTAATAGGGAAGGAAATAAAAGGATAAAATAAACAATACAGTAGTTCTAGTGTACTGCTGTTCTAGTGTACAGCAGTAGACTAGAACAACACTGACAGAGCCAGAACTCAACCTGACACCCTGTTGGTCAGGACACTGGTCGCAGTCCAGTTGGAAATGTGGCTGCAGCTCTCCTGCAGTGCCAGGGGTGGTTCTGCTGGAGCAGGGATCCTGGAGAAGGGTGGAATCTTCCTCCGAAGATCCAGTGGAAGAAGAGGCAGCTGCTCTGGGGAATCCAGTGGGAAGCTGTGCTGGTGTTTCAGAACCTCCAGACTATATCTGGGTAGGAATGCTTGGCTCCTCCCTCTGGGTGGAGCATCTCCCAGTGGGATGCTGTAGTTCTTATCAGCCGTGCAGTGGCATTCAATGGCCTGTTATCAGCAGATGTCCCCTCCCGAGGGAGGAGTGATTGTGATCACTCAGAGAGAGATAAGGAAAACTGCTCACTTGACAAAAGACAGCTGCCATACAGATGGTAATAGAATATGTCTTGCCTTGCAGTCTGGAACACTCTGCCCAGGTCTGAGCTAGGGGAGCTGCCTGGAGAGGGCTCCCCATGGCTGGGGCTGCCCTCCAGCTCCTGTGAGGCTTCACTGAGCATGGACAGCTGTCCCCCATCCCTGTGGCTACCCATGGGCCTGTGGTCCATCACCTCCCTGTAGGCTGCAACATCCTCCAAGACCTTCACTCTCTGGCTCCCACACATCCATTTTTGGCAGCGCTAGTTAGGTGTGGGGGAGATACCTGCAAGGTCTCCCTGGAGGGGGAGGAAAAGGGAGGCAGCATTCCTTTTCCCACGGGAATGTTTCCTGCAGAGGCTGATCCCCTCTAGAGGTTTCCCAGGCTTCCCAAGGTTTGCTGGCCAAGGTGAAGCACAGGCTTTCATGGACAGCCTCCATCAGACCAGGCTCTCTCCATCCCTGAGGTAGCTGGGAGGGCAGGAGCCAGCTGAAGTAAACCAGGTCCCCACTGGTGGCTTGGAAGGAGGTTTGTGGAATCAGCAGAGCCAGAAACTGAGCAGGCAAGGATAGCCAGGACATGGCAATAGGTCCCAGGAGAGCTGCAGAGGTGGCATGGTGTGGAACTGGGGAGCCTGCCTGATGGTGTCAGCCTTGCAGAAGGGATGGAGTGGGGCTGCAGTTTTGCTTTCATATGCCCTGAGTTCTTCTGAAAATTATCTGCTCTGTCCCTTGGCTGTGAACCAAGTGTCTACCTGCAGCAGGGCCAGGGCTGGTAGAGGTGACACTGCATGAACACATGCTCTGTGTCCTGGGGGTTTCCAAGGGTTAGTGTATTCAAAGTTATTCTGTCTGTTTGATGTATTCTGTCTGTGAGGGGATTAATGTATTCGTCGCCTGCTGGAGGAAATCGCTTTCCTTTCCTGGGATTTCTCATGTGGAAGGGCTGTTGGAGCCATGTGAAAGAGGAAGCATCTTACAGATTAAAAAATGGCAAAAAAAAAAATAAAAATCAGGTTTTCCTCTTGGGTGTGGGCTTTTTGCTTCCGAGCTTTCCTTTGAAGCTAAAGCTGCTCTAGCAGGGGAAGAAGTCTGCCAGATGCACAGGGCATTTTGATACCATGCTGACAAGTCCAAGCAGGATTGGGAATGGAGAGAGCTCAGCTCATGGGAAGAGATAGCAGACAACACTCTCTGTCTGGCCAGGTCCTTGCTACCTGGCTGTCTTCCTCTCAGAGTTCAGGTACACACTGTGACACAAATCCTTGCTTTCCTCCCCATTCCCAGATCCCTCAGGAGGACATTCCTACATGGCATGTCCCCATGTGAGGTGACATGTCATAGCTTCCAGGCGTGACGTAGAACTGAAGATCCATAAGGATTGCTCTCCTGCTGCAGCAGGAAGCCGTGACCCTCCTCTCTGAGATGTGCAGTTGTACCAGACCCAAAAACAATCCCGTAGATGAGATGGGCACTGCCTGGCTCTTCTCTTTCAAGCAGAGTAGGTGCTGGCTCTTGGCAGTGTGAAGCAATACAGTATCACACTTTCCCCACGTAGCTCCTGGCAGGGCAAATCCAGCGTGTGCCTGGAACAATGCTGGCTCCAGGAGGACGCAAGAGAAATGTGGTGGGTAGGGAGTCATTGCACAAGGTTCCTGGGGGAGGGGTGTGAAAGAGAAGAGGGAGCTTGTGAACATTGTGAAAAGGTGAACAGGGTGGGAATCGAGAAGGATGAGGACAAAGGAGGGAGATGAGGAGATGGGGAGGGAAGCAGAGGATGGAAGGAGCTGAAGGTGGCGTAGAGATGCACTGAGACATGCAGGCAGGAGGTGACGGCAGGTGAGGCAGAGGAGGGAAGGACTCCGGGAGAAGGCAGCATCATTTTGGCATTATCAGTTGGCAATCCCCTGCTAACGCTCTGCTGTTGGTGCTTTGTCCTAGGGCACTAAATGAGAATATGGCCAATGGCATTGAAGATCTTATCGGGATCCCATTCCCAAACCACAGCAGCGAGGTCCTGTGTGGTTTGAACGAGCAGCGGCACGACGGGCTCCTCTGCGATGTCATCCTCATCGTGCAGGACCAGGAATACCGCACCCACCGCTCCGTCCTGGCTGCCTGCAGCAAGTACTTCAAAAAACTCTTCACTACCGGCACTTTAACAGACCAGCCCTATGTTTACGAGATTGACTTTGTCAAGCCTGAAGCACTTTCTGCCATCCTCGAGTTCGCCTACACCTCAACCCTCACCATCACCACCTCAAACGTCAAGCACATCCTCAGCGCCGCCAAGATGCTGGAGATCCAGAGCATCATCAACGTTTGCCTTGAAATCATGGAGCCCGACAGGGAGGCCGAGGAGGAAGATGACAAAGAGGACGATGATGACGATGAAGATGAGGATGAAGATGAGGAGGAAGAGGAGGAGGAGGAAGTTGAAGATTTTGTCAATCAGGAGAACCTAGCTGATGTACAAGAAGTAAGCTGCCACCAAAGCCCTTCTGAGTCCGATCTCACCGAAGAAGCTTATACAGAAGCACCTAAAGATTTTCCAAATCACTTCCCAGCCAATAACTCCTCTGGACACTTGGGCATGATACGAGACTTCTCCATAGAGTCCTTGCTGAGTGAAAACTTGTACCCTAAGGCAAACATCCCAGAACGGAGGCCAGCTCTGTCTCCTTTCACCCCCAGCTTCTTCCCCCACCTGTGGAACGGCGACTTTAACTCCTTCTCCCAGCTCGAGGAGCCACAAGTAGACAACGGCCCCTTGGATCTGGTGATCAAAAAGAGGAAGATCAAGGAAGAGGAAGAGAAGGAAGACCTGCCTCCGCCTCCTTTCCCTAATGACTTCTTCAAGGACATGTTTGCCAACACCCCAGCAGCTCCCTTAGGGCATATTAAGGCAGAGACTGACTACAGCGCTTATCTCAATTTCTTAAGTGCTACCCAGTTTGGAGGAGTTTTTCCCCCTTGGCCCCTGGAGGAAGAGAGGAAAATAAAGCCCAAGGCATCCCAGCAGTGTCCCATCTGTAACAAAGTCATCATGGGAGCTGGCAAGCTGCCCAGGCACATGAGGACCCACACGGGGGAGAAGCCCTATATGTGCAATATCTGTGAAGTTCGCTTTACCAGGTGTGTGTTGGTCACCTCTGCTGTGTGTGGGGAGTGGGGTGGTGGCTGGAGGGGCCGCATCATAACCCATGACTGATTTCTCAGCTGCTCATCAGAGAAGACTCAGCAGAGTTTTCATCCCAGAATAAAAGTAGGGAGGAAAGCAGGGCATGATCTCTGTCCCTTTAGAAAAAAAAAAAAAATAAAAAGGGAGGAAGGGAGGGTGGAGGAAGAAAAAGAACCTACTGATTTTTGTGGGTTGTGGATGACATCCACAGCTCACTGGATCCATCCTCTCGCTGGACGAAAGCTTAAATAAGTAACAGGATATTTTCAACCCCACCATAGTTCACCACAGTGGGACCAGAGTGAGCTGGAAAACAGATGGTCAAACAGCCAAGGACGCTTCATCTCTAATGTGCTGAGAGATGCACTGAGTTGGGAGGGCCATTTAGCCACAGGATGTAATTAGTTTGGGTTTGCACATTTTGGCATCAGTATAGACCACAACCAAGTTGCACACATTTGGACGTCACAGTATCTGGGCTCTCTGGGCTTTCTGGGGCTGGAGTGGCTCTAATTATTATGTCTTAGTAGTGCAGTTGGGGTCTAGGTCTCTTCCCCAAAGTAACAAATGACAGGATAAGGGGAAACATCCTCAAGCGTCACCAGGGGAGGTTTAGATTGGATATTAGGAACAATTTCTTCATGCAAAGCACTCTAACAGCCTGTCCAGGGCAGTGGAGGAGCCCCCATCCCTGAAGGGATGTAAAAGATGTACAGGTGTGGCACCTGGGGACACGGTTTTGTGGACTTGGCAGTGCTGGGAGAACAGCTGGACTCACAGAATCATGGAATAGCTTGGGTTGGAAATTACTTTAGAGTTCATCCAGTTCCCCCCCTGCTGTGTGCAGGGACACCATCCACTATCCCAGGTTGCTCCCATCACTGTCCAACCTAGACTGGGATACTTCCAGAGATGGGGCAGCTGCAACTTCTCTTGCCAAGTTGTATTTAGCTGTGCAAATCTAATGTTCCAGCCTGAAACCGTGCTCTGCAAAGCTGGGCAAATTTAATCGGTGAGCGGAGACAAATAGATTCCTGGACCTGCTCTTGCTGAGTATAATTAATATCTAATGAGAACAATCTTTACCATAATAATAAAGCTTTCTGACAAGAGCATGGTATTTCAGCTCCTGGCTGCATGTGACAGAGAGAGAGAGCCCTATTAAGCTGGGGTGAGAAAACCAGAGGAAAATAATCTGCACAGTAGGCAGAGGCGAGCTCCTGACAATGGCCGGACACCTGGGGTGCTCCTGCATTCAGCCTGTCTTTTCTTCTCCTGTCCCTATGATAATATTCGAATGGAAGATATGCAGATGATGAGAATTTGACCTGAAAATAAATTTCCATGCTCCCCTCCATTAACACAGCAGACACCATATTATAATGCAGGGAGCATCGTGCCTCGGGCGGGCATGTGCAGCGTGAGCCAGCTCACCCTGATATTTGCAGGGGAAAGGCCACTGCATGGTGATAATTCCTGCCTGCAGGAATTTGGATCTGGCTCCTGCTGCTGCTGCATTCCCAGGTTAGCACTGTTGTCTCTCTGGGGTGGGTTCAGCCCTGTGAGTGTGGTGGCCTCTCGGGCTGGAGGGACAGCCTGGCCAGCCCCGTCCTTTGGTCCCTGTCACTCTCTTGTGCGTGCTGCTGTGGGTGCTAATTTTTGATGAGGAAATAGCCTGCCTAGATCCGTCACTGACATCTTCCCTGTATTCCCAGGAATAATAGAGCTGAGCTCTCCCAGAGGGCTCCCAAAGTCCTTTACAGGCAAGGGCAGCGCTGTTCACTTAGTTGGGGGAAAAACTGAGGCACGACGCCTAATCAGACAGGTTATATCAGCGTGGTGGAGGTTGAAAACTCCACACAGAGCTGGTCTAGCAGGACCCATACTAATACAGGACTAAACCTGATAGTTTTGACATCCCTCATGTGCTCAGCAGCTTCTAAATACAGGGCACAGGGGTAGGGAGGCTTCATCCAAGGTGAAAAAAATCAAAAAACTGAGACTCACCCAACAGTGCAGTCTCCCAACACCACTGATGAAAACTGGTCTTGTGGGTCACTCTGTGCAGAGCTGGGTGCTAGAGGGTCTTCTCCATCTTTAGCACCCTGAGCAAAGCAGATATCTTAAAATATTGATTTGTTTTTAAATGTGTTTGGAAGGATTTTGAATAGCGTGCAGCTAATTTGTTTGGGGTGGGGTTTTCTTAGCTGTTTTCATCATTACTCTGGTGTGAGAGCTCTCTTTTAGGAAAAGGTGTAGTTTTAAGCAAGGAGGAGTGATTGAGATGTAGAAAGATAATTCTACTGGGATTTCCTGAGTGCTGCCACTTGCAGTATGCATTTTGCTCTCGGGGGAGGGGGGGAATCCCATGCTTTCTGAAAGCATTTGACTTGCACCCACAGTGCCTTCACTGGGGAGATGCAAGCTCAGGTGGTCCCTTTTGGGGTCCTCAGGGAGTGAGGGTGCAGGGAAGCAGAGGTTCCCAAATGGAATTGCATCATGAATCAGTCCTTTGCATTACTTCTGCATTTAAGGCACTGTGGAGGTGAAAATCTGCTGGGGAAATGGAGAAGATATATTTTCCTGGGTAAGGAATGCCCCAACCTCCCCAGCAGATCCCTTCCCCTCCACATCAGTGGGATCTCTCATCCCCCAGCAAGGACCCTACGTGCACCTGGACCTGCCCCTCCGGCTGCCCACGGACATCTGATCACAGGAAGCAGGACTTCATTTAATGGCTCATTAATTATTTTTTCCTTAAACAAAGGCCGCTCATCTTCTAGTCTGCTGTTCCACCCTGCTAGAGCGCCGGAGAAAGCTGCAAATATTTCAGCTTTTCCACCAAGACAACCCCAGAGTGCTCAAGGAGATACTGTTCCAGCTGGAAAGGTTAACATTATTTGTTCCTATTATTTGTGTTGTGACAGCTCGCAGAGCCCTAATCGCTCTCCTAATGCAATTGCATTAAGGTTATTCACACACACAGAGTGCGGATCTCCGTCGGAGCGAGCCTCCAGCCCAGCTCCCAGCTCACAGACCCCGTGTTCCCATGGCACATCCCCCTGGGGTGCTTCACCACAGGGCACCGCACCCCCCCAGCCTCTGAGCAGCTCCAGGTGGAGCCACAAACCTCCCTTGCATTCCCCGGAGATGCTGCCGGGGCAGGGAGGATTGGGTTTCTCCCCGTCTGCTGCCGGAGATGGGTAACAGCCTGAAAAGAGCTTTGCCTGTATTTACATTATACAGTCCTGGCACGCAGCGTGTTTATTAGGAAAAGCGATCCTGCTAGGTTAAACATTACCTACAGAGGTTTAAATTAAATTATAGGTGGGGTCGGCAGCTCTGCTTTTTATTAACACCTCTCCCCGCTTTGCAGTACGAGCCCCCACGCCCATCCGTGCGCGACTTCGCCGTTCGGGGTGAAATCTCCCTGCTGCTGCTTTGTCTGCTGCTGGGCACTGACTCCAGCCCTTCCAGAGACAATGCACCCTTGTGAAAACCTCGGGGTGGCACCAGCTTTAAAAGTGCCACAGTGGGAAGTGGCCCTGAGCTTGGCGCAGGGACTGAGTGATGCCTTTTTTTCATGTCTCCCTAAAAAATCTGTAGGTGCAGGGCCAGGCTGGGATCAGTCTCCCAAGAGGAATAAAGCGTCATCTGGTGAAGTCACTCTTCTGCTAGGGATACTCCTTTGTATCCTTGATCCTGAGGGGCTGGTGTGCAGGGATGCCCAGCCCAGGTGTGGCCAACACCTCTGTGCTGCTGGGCATGTCATCAAAAACTGTTTCAGTATGGGCTGGGTGGCAAAAACTAGTTCAGAGGCAGCACCTTGCAAGTTTTGATGGCTTGACCTGCCATAAGAAACAGATTTTTGTCTGGTTTTTAGGTTATATAAATTAAATCATCGTAATACATACTTACATTATGTAATTTATAATATAATTATATTTTAAACCAATAATAAATCATATGTTCTTTACTATTTATATTAAAATACACCATATAGTTTTATATGACATACCTGTAATATACAATATATATTTTATATCTAATAATGAAATTACTCCACATGTTCTGCAGATTTTTAGCCTCAATAGTAGGATGTTGGAGGGTTCCTACTGAAATAATTTTGGAAAGCCATATGAATTTTCCCACTTTGCTCTTTACTTGTACACCGCTGGTGCAACTCGGGAAGCAGTGTTCAGCTCAGTCAGGCCATAATCAGCTTCACTTTTTATAATCATACTCTTTAGCTGTGATTTTGGGGTTTTTTTGGTTTTTGGCTGCAGAAGGAAACATTTCTTTTTTGGGAAAAAAGCAGTGATTGGATTGCCTGTATGGGAAAATATTCTTGCTTTTAGATGTTCCCCTTAAAAAATACATATATAAATATTTGTAAATAAGCGCCATTGGGATGGATATTACACTATTTCACAGCTGGACTTAAAAAACTTCCCCAAACTGTGTGGGAGGTTGGACGTGTGCTGGCCTTGGAGACCCCTGTCAGGGAAGGACAGAATGCCTGGGTGCTGCACCTCGGGCAGCATCACCCTCTGTGCTGCTCCTGCTCCAAAAGAAAGCTCCTGAGACACCATGTGGTCAGTGCAAGAAGTAAAGGAGAGGAAAAACGGCTACAAGAGGGACTGAATTTAGGCAGTATTGTCCTGCATTTCCAGGCTCTCAAATCCCAACTGATTTCCTTATTTGCCAGCCAGAACAGGGCTGTATTTATTTAATAATCCCAGATTTAGTTATGTATAGATATATTCCCATATTTAGAACCTTGCTCTTTACAAATATGTGGAAGGAGGATGTAGCCTAGTGGGGGTCAGGCTCTTCTCCCAGGGAACATGGGACAGAACAAGAGGGAACAGCCAGAGAAAGCTGAGCTTGGAAAATCAGGAAAAATGTCTTCCCTGAAAGGGCTGTCCAGCCCTGGCACAGGCTGCCCAAGGCAGTTGCGGAATGTCCATCCCTGGAGGGATTTAAAAGCCATGTGGATGTGGCACTTGGGGACATGGGTTAGTGGTGGCCTTGGCTGGTTGGACTTGATGATCTTTGGTCTTCTCCAGTGTTAATGATTCTGTGGTTTTTAGGTTTATTACAGCGGGGTCTTTTTCCCCCTCCAATTTAAACTGTTTTGAACTCTCTGGGATGGGCTGCAAACTCCTGATGTGCAGGTTTCTTCTGTGTATGATGTTTCAGTGCCCGGGAAAGAGGAGGCGAATGCGAACATCAGCCTGCAAGGCCATCCATCCATTGGGAGAGGCCCCATGATGAGCTCCCCACCTTCCCATCACCCTGATCCCAGCCAGGGAGCCCAACCCAAAAAGAGCAATCCCAAACCCTTCCGGCCCACACCGCCTGACCAAGCGCCTTTTCTTTTGCAGGCAGGACAAGCTCAAAATCCACATGCGCAAGCACACGGGCGAGCGGCCGTACCTGTGCATCCACTGCAACGCCAAGTTCGTGCACAACTACGACCTGAAGAACCACATGCGCATCCACACGGGCATCCGGCCCTACCAGTGCGAGTTCTGCTACAAGAGCTTCACCCGCTCCGACCACCTGCACCGCCACATCAAGCGCCAGAGCTGCCGCATCGCGCGGCCCCGGCGCGGCCGCAAGCCGGCGGCGTGGCGGGCGGCCGGCCTGCTCTTCGCGCCCGGGGGCCCGCCCGTGGAGAGCAGCTTCGTGATGCCGCCCACGCTGGAGGAGATGAGCAGCCACCTCGGCAGCACGGCCATGTGCCTTCCCGGCCCCAGCCCCAAACACTTCCTGAGCGGGGCCAAGACCCCCTTCAGCCTGCAGGAGCTGGAGAGCCAAATTGAAGAAACCCAGATGAAGCTCTTCAGGAGGGCCCAGATGGACATGGAGAGGAACGCGGGCATCTTCGCCTTCGCCCTGGGCCACAATGAAAACCTCACTGCCCAACCCTTCTTCCCTCTCCCTGACCCTTGGAGCACAGGCTTCAGTGGCTTGGCGGGGCTTGGCCACGTGGCTCCCATCTCAGAGGCCAGCAACTAAACCTGCGCCCGGTCCCACCATGCATCTGCTCCCATCCCAGCAAGGCAGCCCGCTCCCCTGGGCTCCCACCCGCCCTTCTCCATCATCAGGTTCCCGAGCTGCTCTTTGTCCTCTCACTGCCATGGCCTGCCGGGGAACGTGGGGCACGAGGCCATCCCTGGGGCGAGCAGGGCATGGGCAGGTGCTGTGCGCCGTGGCCACCGGCACTTTAGACTCTGCACTTGGCTTTGGGGCCGTCAGGCACTCCCTGTCCCATCCCTCCACTCATGGCTCCGTCTGGGAAGACCAGGCCAGGACTGCTGCTCTCTTCAACACCCCCAAAAATGTCACTTGCCTTAGTCCGGGGCTCGGCCATCACCATGAGATGGCTTTTCTGGGGGAAATGTTCCCCATTTTCCCACACCAGGAGCTCACTGGACACTGACAAGCCGTCCAGACTTGGGTCTGTTATGTTGTATTCCTTGGCCCTTTTGGTCAAAAGGACTTTTCTGTTTTCTTTCTGGTTTTGTTTTCTTTTCTTCTTAATTAATTCCCTTGTCTGGCTACAATATTTATTCTACAAGGGACAAAGGGGAGGTCTAGCAGCCTTACTGGGAGAGGGAGGATACTGGCCACTGCCTTTCCCAGCAGTATATCAGATTTACAGGGCTGGTGAAAGCCCTGACCTGCAGCATGAGTTGGGACCTTAAAAACATAAAAAAAATTAAAAAAAAAAAAAAAAAAAAGGAGATCGAACACCTAGCACAAAGCTGGGTGGAAAAGGGGGATTTTACTTATTTTGGTTCTTTAGCTATTTCAAAGTTTCAAAAGGAGAACCAAAGCCTATTTTGAGTATTTTAACTTCAGTTGCTTGAAAAGGTGAAGGAAGAGTTTTGGAAGAATCAGTAATATTTCGATACTGAGCTTTTATTAAACCCTTGCTTTGAAAAAATGAACCAGTGGGAATTTTGAAATGAAAAAGTCGTTTCAAACCAAAGAGTCAGAATTCGCTGCCGCTGACCATTCTGAAATGTCTGGGGCTTTGTCCTTAGTTCCCTCAAATTCTTACGTAATAATGATGAGAAAAATTTACAAAACTCTCGCGTGTCCCCAAATCTGCAGTGTTGGTGGGAAAAATTTGGGTGTGCAAATATCCCTGCTGCTTGTCTCAAGGGATCTCTGTGGAAAAGAAGTTCACTAGTGGTGTCTTGATGGTGATGTCATCTACTTGCCAGCAAGCAGAAATGTACTTCTTCACTATAGTTGTTTCAAAAGAGAAGGTGGTGGCATATGACAGGGTACTCCAAGTTAAGTCACCCACGGGGGCCAACAGGTTTGGGGTGACTCCCCAGCATCCCTGCAGACCTCATCTTGGCCAGCCCATCTGGTAATTCTCTCGGGGCACAAAAAGTGGCCAATTGGCTGGAATCACCCTGTCCACCTCCTTCAGCCCCAAGTCCATGAGCTGCTCTGAAGGATAAAGGCTTTTGGTGGCCAGCTGCCTCTGATGGCTCCTCCTGGATGAGGAGCCATGGGAGGCAGACATGGTGGGATCCCAGTTCCACCCTGGCTGAGGTGGGTTGCAGTGGTTCTTTTACACAAAACCAACACTTGGAAATGTAAATGTTACAAATTGGGGCTTTTTATTTCTCTTTTTACTATGACCTTTTAACGTCAGCAAAATGAAAGGGAATGCAAGGAGCGCGGGTTCATGAGGTTTTTGGTTTTTCCATCAGTGACAAGGTGACTGGATGAGAATCTGCCCACCAGAGGCAAGGAAGGGGACACAGGGAAGTCAGGAGTTCCACAGCCCTCAGCAGGGTTGAGGGACTTCTGCTCTGAGACCACCCAGAGCAGAATGGTCCCAAGGAACTGCCCAACACTCGGCTTCCTCCTCCCAAAAGAAATCCTTAAAGACTCCACATGCAACAAAAGTCAATGGAGAGAAAAAAAAAGAAAGTAAGAAGAAAAAGAAATCTTCTTAAAACTGCATCAAACTTTTTCTTTTTAATCCACATCAACTTCTTAAACAAGCGACGTTTTGCAGATGATTGGTTCCTTCAGGTGTTTTTTTGTCTACGATTTGGAGTCATTGTAAAATATCCAAAGATGCTGAGTACTGTATGATCTGCAAGGACTTGAAGCAAGGTGTTTTTTCTGTCTCGGTTTGTTTGTTAGGTTGGTTGGGTTCTTTTTTTTTTTTTTTCCTATATGTCTAAGTGGGGATAAACCTTTGCAATTTTTCTATTTATAACTATTTTTATGTGATTGCTTTATGTACAAAACAATGGAAAAAAATCAAAACAAAAAAGTAGAGAGGAACACACACGTACACAAACAAATTTGCCTTAGTTACTCACGGGACAATCACCCTTAACTTTGATTGATGCTAAAAAGCGGATGGAAAAAAAAGAGACTAGATCATTTTATGTATTTATTAAACTGTATTAATTGATGCTTTTAAATTATTAGCAGGACTTGATTCTCTTGCCTGTGGCCATGGTGAGAAGGCAAAGCCGTTGCGGTTGCTGAGCTGCCAGCACAGCCATCCATGTGGCCTCAGCTCTGTGGATGCTTGTCTGGCACCTTTTGGAAAGCCAGAAAAATCACTTATTAATTAAAGATTGGGCTGGTATGGGCTCCAGCCCGAGGGGCTGTTGGCGTTGCAATGCTGATGACAATTATGGAGTTAAGGTTGATTTTCCCGCGTTGGCGCTGGGTTGGGTAGGGCCGGAGGGAGCTGAGCGCTGGCAGTGATCATCTTTTGGGGTGTAGAGGGATGATTAGAGAAAACTCTTGTTTCTTCCCGTTTTGGTGTTGTGTGGTGAGTCCAGGCCACAGGTATCCACGTGGCAGCCCAGCTGAGTGTGAAGGTGCCTTCCTGGGGATCTGCTCCCGTTTCCCAACCAGGGCGGGTGTAATGAGCACCAAACCTCGGCCTGGAGGGACAAGAGTTCTGTCCCTGCTCATGGTGTGGTGGCTTCTGGTTCATCCCACCCTGGCTCCCATGGCCTGGCTGCAGCACGGGCAGCAAGGCAGGGGGGATTCTGCCCCTGTGCCCCTGGGCTCAGCTGAGACCCCACCTGCAGAGCTGCCCCAGCCCTGGCTCCAACAGCCCAAGGACCTGGAGCTGCTGGAGCCAGTGCAGAGGAGGGCACGGAGATGCTGCCAGGGCTGGAGCCCCTGTGCTCTGGAGCCAGCCTGGCACAGCTGGGGCTGCTCACCTGCACAAGAGAAGGCTCCAGGGACACCTCAGAGCCCCTGCCAGGGCCTCAAGGGGCATTTTAGAAAAAGGATGGGGCAAACATTTTAGCAGGGCCTATTGTGATAGAACAAGAGGAGATGTTTTAAACTGAAAGAAAGAAGATTCAGTCGGGATAGAAGGAAGAAATTTTTTACAATGAGGGTGGCAAAACACTCAAACAAGTTGCCTAAAGAGATGGTGACTGCCCCTGGATCCGTGGAAGTGTCCAAGGCCAGGTTGGACAGTGCTTAAAGCAACCTGGGGTAGTGGAAGGTATCCCTGCACGTGGCAGGAGGTGGGACTAATTGACCCTTAAAGGTCCCTTCCAGCTCAAATCTTCTGATGATTCTATGATTATATGAACACAAATGACACAAACATGAGCCTTCTAATTCATGTGGTCGCACAGAAATTGCAGAATTCCTTTGCTGTTTTTGAATGAGGTGCCAAAGCCTGGAAGATAAGCTCCAGCTGGGAATGATGGGACTGATCCCACATTGTTCAGCCATTTGGAGGTGAAGTAAACAGGTACCCTGAGCCTATTGAGACACCTACGTGTTGTCCTGCAACCTGCAACGTGATTTCCAGCCTGCCTCTGAAGCCATCCTGGCTCTGGAGGGAGGCAGGTTCTAATGGAGGGTGATTCACCCCACCTACGCTGGACCTCCCAGGGGTGGGATGAATCACCTTTGGGCACCTCTCTGCTACCTACCAGCGTGCTGTGCTTTCCCAGAGCTCACTGAGATAAGGTTAACCACGGGGAGGGATGTTCCCACCAGCACCGCTCCCTCCTCTCTGCTCAGCTCACGGGACAGTCCCTGGAAAAATCTTTCCCAAGAGGATGGGATGCTGGTACAGCCCAGGGACCCAGGTCAGGCAGCTTGATTTCTTCCCAGTCTGTTTTAACTGGGAACACTATGGGAAATAAAGGTCTGTAGCAAACCTCCCAAGCCTGGGGACCAGGGATTCAGGGTCATGGGTCATACACCCTGCTACAATCCCAGTAAAACTTCCCAAGTTCTTACAGCCACAGGTCATTTTCCTTCCTTTACACTTCAGAGAAGGACTCCACAGCATCAGGTGCTCAGGCAGGGGTCCAGATCTGCAGGCATAGTCAAGAAATGTGACTTGGGAACAAAGAAATACCAATCCCTCTATCAGGGCAGGTGACTGATTGTTGAGCAGCTCCTCTGTGCTTGCAGCCTACAGGAGACCGTGGCAGGGTCAGCCCATAAACTGTGTGGTTTTGAGCACAAAAATCCCCATATGAAAATTGTGTGGATTACTTTTTAGCTATTTAAATACACCTGTAACTTCTTTTTTTCAGCTCTTGTGGCTTTTAACCCCATTTTATGCTCACATTCTGGTTTGCTTATAATGCCAGAACAACAACAACAACAACAAAATAAAAAAGAGATAGATTTGCAAGGGGAGGGTAAAAAAAAAAAAAATCCTAAAAATCGCTTGGAGGAGCTGTGCATTAATCAGACACATGGGAATCATGGGAAGAAACCGGCTTCAGTAAATGCTTGTTAGCAACAACATATGGCTACATGCTTGCTCCTGAACAGCTGCTGTTATCTGCTGGAGCATCCGGGCTGTGCAGGGGGAACGGCACCGGGGTGATGCTGCGCACGCAGCAGCGTTTGCTTCGACCAGGTGTTGCTGCCAAAGGAGCATCTCCTGGCACGAGGGCAGGGAGCTGGATGGGCAAACCTTTCCCTGGGCTTGAAACCCTTTTGCTGAGCATTGCAAGAGCCTCTTCCTGCAGTTGTGCAGGAGGAAATTACATAGAGAAAAAAATATTTGTGTTTTAAGAAGGGTAGAAAAAGCCTGCAGTGTGGGAAGTGAGAGGCTCTTCCATTTGGCAGTCACCTGCAGGAAAAAAATAAAGGGAATAATTTTGCAAAGCGCAGCCTAAAATGTTTTAGACTTGAATGTGTCAGCAGGACTCCTGGCAGCACCAGTGAGGCTGCAAATGCTGCCCAGTCTCTGCTCTGCTTGTGCTCTGCCTGCAGCCCCCTGGGACCTGCTATGTCCCCCTGTCCTTTTCCATCCATTTTGGAGGGGATTAGTGCTTTATTTACAGTCTCGGTGCCCTGAAGCTGGAATATTGTGTGGTTGCAGAGGAAACTTTTAAAGTAAGAGAGTACACGAAGCAAGACCCCAGCCATTTCATTTTAAGAAAATGATGTGCTTGGCAGCAGGTCACCCGTGGCTGGGTTTTTAAGATCTGCCATTGCCTTTTGGTACCTCTGACCGTGTGCACCTGTGTTTCTTTCTAAGCCAAAAACAAAAAGGGAAGAACTGAGAAAAATCCCTTCTTGTAGAAGATACACCCTATGTAGTCCGAGCCCGAGTGAACTCATCCCCATGCCACCTCCCAGCCCCACCTCTGGGATCTCCAGCAGAGGGAGAGAAAATACCTGTGGCTTGGAAATACCCCGTGTTTTCTATGTTGAACCAATGTTTTACATGACTTGCACTATTTGCTGTAGGACAGGATACTGTTTAGGTTTCTTTGTTCCAGTCTCTTGTTTGGTTGCGACTCCTCTTGGCGGTCCTGTACACGTACCTGCTGCACATCTTACACCCCTGGAGAAAATAAACTGTTACCTGAAGTACTGAGCCTCTCGTGTGTCCTTAGCACTGCTCTGGGGCTGGGGAATTCGGATTTCAGCATCAGATTCCTGGTTGGGCTTGGTGGTCTCGGGGGTCTTTTCCAACATAAGTGATTCTGCCATCGAATGATGATGAGCAGGATGATGGAGCATTTTGTGGTGGCCCTCCAGGGTTACCCTTCACGTGGTACCCTTCACATCTGGGCTGTCACCACGAGGGTGCAGGGGCTGAGAAGCAGCCTCTCGTGACGACCGAATGGAATCTTGTGCGGGGCAATTAAATGCTCTGTGTGTGGGTACCGTTGTTGGGGGTTTGTTTCCTCCCCGTCTCGGCGCATCTGCTCGCTCGGCTCCTGCACACTCGAACTTGGGCTGCCCTCGTGTGGTGGCCTGGAGGCAGCTCGGCCACCGGAGCGACACCGGGGACCGCAGAGGGCTGGGACCCACCCGGGAGCTGTTTGGGGCTCTCAGCAGCACCAGGACACACAGGACCCTCCACCACCTCCCGTCCCACCCAGCCACGTCTGCTTGCCAGGAAGAGGAAATACAAACCTCAGCCACATCCAGAGGGAGTTTAATGGTCAGATTTGATGATTTTTAAGCATCTTTTCCCACCTAAATGATTCATTGATTCTGAAGAATTTTTTACATCTCAGTTAACCACCACTGATAAGGCCAGTGAGGCTGGGAACGTGCCACAATTGTTGGTGGCCTCATAGGAACCCTGATTTTTTAGGGAATTATTCCTGCAGGGAAAGCCAGGACTGGACCATCTGATGCCCAGTGCAGCCTCAGCTTATATTTCCCCTTCCTCTCCTGGTACCACTAATAATTTTGCTCAGTTTGGGCAAGCAGGGGTTTTAAATGTAAATCTTATGCAATTATATAAAGCTCATTTCCTTAGGAACTGAGACTAAAAACCATAAATGCAAATGCCAAGGAAGAAGCCAAACAGCAGTGCTGAACTGCAACCCCTGAAGTTTTATTTTATTTCCTTCTTTCTGCAGAGATGACACTGACTGAGATGTCACAAATCCGATCGGGCTTCCTAATAGTTCATGCAGTGCCTCGAGCCCCAGGGGTCATCTGAAATTCAGGCAGCCAATTTGCAGGCAGGAGATGCAAAGCCAGACCAGGCAGGGGCTGAGGTTTTTAAGGACAGACCCTGTCTGTCAGCTAAAACCTTCCTCTGCTCTTGGGTAACCTCTGGCAAATCCTTATAGGGATGGCTGTAAACCTGCCTGTCTTTAAGGGGTAGCTGTTAACTCAGTTTCCATAGTGAACAGGACAGGGTTGTCTCGGTGGGACCAGCTTCTGCAACGTTAGCTGGAGTTCTGCATCGCTGGGGAAATATTTAAGGCTTCACCTCTGAGTTCTCAGAAATGGGCTTCTCATTTAGGCAGCTTTGGCAATACGTTTCTGGAGGTTTGATAATAAATTCATTGAAAAATCAGTTGGAAATACAAAGTCCTCACAACATTTCTGAGACAAGATCCTGGATCTGAAGTGAAGGTGAGCAGTGATTTGCCCTGGGTGTTGCTGCAGGGGTGTGAGCCAGGCTGTGACACCCCCAAATTTAGGATGATTAGAATTCAAACAGGACCTGGATGAGAAAAATTAAGAATTAACAGAAGCTCTGTGGGAGATGGAAGAAAATCTCCCATGGGAAGACAGTGAGACCATACCTCCAGTGCTGGGGACAGCTCTGGGCCCTCAGGACAAGAGAGACCCTGAGGGGCTGGAGCGTGTCCAGGGCAGGGAACGGAGCTGGGGAGGGGCTGGAGCCCCAGGAGAGGCTGAGGGAGCTGGGAAGGGGCTGAGCCTGGAGCAAAGGAGGCTCAGGGGGGCCCTTGTGGCTCTGCACAGCTCCTGACAGGAGGGGACAGCCGGGGGGTCGGACTGTGCTCCCAGGTGAAAAGAGGAAACAGCTTCAAACTGTGCCAAGGCAGGTTTAGGTTGGATATGAGGAAAATTCCTTCATGAAAGGGCTGTCCAGCCCTGGCACAGCTGCCCAGGGCAGTGGTGGAGTCCCCATCCCTGGAGGGATTTAAAGGAGACTTGAAAGATGTCTAGATGTGGCACCAGGGGACACGGGTTTGGTGGACTTGGCAGTGCTGGGGGAATGGCTGGATCTGATGATCTTAGTGGCTCTTCCCACCTAAATAATTCTGTGATTCTGTGAGCTAGGGGCAAACATCACTGCTGCAGCAGCAGACCAAATGCAGATGAGCTCCTCCTGCAGCTGCCCAGTGCTCTTTATGTTCAATCAGCTCAGCCTGTGACAGAGATTTGTAGCTTCAAGCACTTGGGATGCTTTTTCCCTGGAGTAGAAACAGCCAGGCTGGATAATATATGTACACATATTTGTGTCTGTGTGTACATATATATATATATATATATATATATATATATATATATATATATATACACACACACACTTTCAGATGGATTCAACAACCCAAATATATGTATGAACGTGCTAATATAATAATATAATACAACCCTATATATGTGTGAATGCATTCACAGACGTACATATATCTAATACGCATTTAGCTGTTACCCTCACCAGCTTTTATATAGAAGACAAAAGAATTTCTCCTTTGGGAGGGGAAACTGAGGCACAGGGAGGCAGAGAGATTTATTCACAGTGCCCTTGCAGCACACAGGTATCTGTGTGTGTGCTGCTGGCCTGCCCTTTACACAGGTGCAAACCATCCCTGGGGAGTGCTGGGCCTTGGCAATAGCTCCATCAGCGTGTTAAATTAAATGTTAGGAAACCCCATCTCCTTGTCTCAGCACCCCTGTCTGATTCAGCAGGCCACTGCACAAATCGCTATCCGGCTGGTGAGGATGAAATTTGGAGCAAGAGGGAAAAAGAAAGTAACCAAGAGAGGGCGTTTTTAACCGAGAGGAGTCCATGCCAAGATGAGCGGTGAGAGCAGCGGGAGCCGCCGGGGACCCGCACGGCTCCGGCTGGCTCAGGACTGTCCTTCATTTGTGATAAAGGTTTGGCCTCCGAGGGTGAAGGAGACTCTGCCAACAGCCCAGCCCTGAAAAAATCCCACCACCAGAGGTAAACGCCCCCGTCCCTGGTGATGCTCTGAAGCACCTGTGCGACAGCGAGGGAAAATGAAACACGAGCATCATTCCAAATGGCAGTGGGGAAAGAAACTCCTTCCCAGACGTCCCTATAAGCAGCATCAGAGTAAATCCCAGCAGCAGGGAGGGGCTGCAGACACTGCCACCAACCCCCCTGATGGGGCAGGGATGTCCAGAGCAGGGGATGTGGCCATGTCACACACGCGGGCTCCTTGTTTGCAGCGAAATCCTGTGCCGGCCTGTGCCAGCTGCTGCATTAAGGCCCCATATGCCCGGCCATATGCTCCATCCACACAGGGGGGTGCTGGGGGGCCTCCAGGCGAGGAAAAGGGACATCCCAGCACGTGGGAGCAGGTAGGGTTTAGATAGGGACCGGAGGTGTGGGAAGGACGCCGGCGATTGTGAGATGGCGTGGGGTGAATGTCTCTGTGCCCAGCAGCAGCACAAGGGGACCAGAGGGTGTTGGGGGCATGCTGAAGGGCATCACATGCCTTTTGAAACGAGCCCCTGGCATAAAGCAGCTAAAATCTGGGCAGGAGGATGCTAACAGGGTGTAGGAGGGCACCACTGGCACTTGGCAATGTGTTTCTCTAAAGCAGTTCGGCAGCAGGTTGCACTTACAAAATTTATTATGAAGTGGATTTTCAGGACACGAACAAGCTTGGAAAAGTGTCACGGTGGAAATCAGGGGGTGCTGGGTGTTGATGCACTTTGGGAGCATAGCCTGCCTGGGTGGCAGCAGCAGGGTGGATGGAGGAAAGGGTTTCAGCTCATCCAGGTCAGACACTCACAGAGGTGTTCACTGGTGCTCCAGCTCCTCCTACAGTTGAGGGGAGAGCAATCCCTCTCCAGCTAAACATCTGGAATGGGTCACATAACCACACTTTGGAAATGCTGCTTGCTCTGCACTGGCAGGAGGGGAATATGTCCCTGCTCATACCCTGTCCACTTTGCCTATCAGTCTCCTGGTCCCCTGAACCCAGCATTCAAAGCTTCCACCAATCCCCACTGAGGATCCCAGCACATTTAAACACCCAGGATGGGATACAGCCCGGTAGGAAAGGACACATTCTCTGCACGGAACAGCAGGTTAGAGAGGCAGGAGGCTGTGGATGCATTCAGAGCTCTCAGGTGCTGGGTGAAGGGCTAATAAGGGACACCACCAGCTGAAGATCCACAGGTGCAGCCTAAATAGCTTGGGGTTGTTTGGTGTGCTGCTAATACCACAGCACAGGGAGAGAGGAGGGTGGGATCTGCACCACACTGTGGGGGTGAATGTGGGGTTTTTGTGCATTTTTGGCAGCTCAAGTACAGGTGAGAGAGAGAGAATATCAGCATGATGCAAGAGGCTGGTGAAAATGCTTGAAAAGACACTTTGTGATCTGAAAATTCAATTTATCTGGACAAATTAGGGTATTGGCTACAAACAAAACTGGGGACCTAAGCCTCATTACATTTAATAAACTATCATATGTTCTCTCCCATCAGCCTATACCAGGCTCTCCATGATTTACAGCCCACAGCTGTAACCTGAGCCATCTCCCTGCTTAGAGAGAAACTCATTTAATCTGAGTCCAGGCCTGAGGCTCCTTGAGGGAAGGCAGCTAATCTTTCTGCCTTAGCTCCTCTATTTGTAAAATGGAAATGGTGACTTTATCCATCTTTGTGGGCTGCGGTGGGGCTTATCACTTAATCTGAGACTCTGCTGTGCCCTGATCAGGGAGCCTGGTGTGAGAGGCTGCATTAGCTGTGTTGTTTGGCATGCTGGTTCCTGTTATGGCTCTGAGGATGTGGAGGGATTTGCAAGGGGAGAAGGGGAGGGAGGCATTGGGGAGGTGATTTCAGTGTCAGGAGAGCAGGTACAGGCTCTAGATGTGGCACCATGGTGCCTGCTGAAAAGTAAGGAGCTGCTTGCTCAGGAAGATATGGGGAATATTGAGCATAAGGATAAATGAGTCATGCTGTGGCCCTACACCCATTGGGGCTGGTCCAGAGGAGGGCACGGAGATGCTGCCAGGGCTGGAGCCCCTGTGCTCTGGAGCCAGCCTGGCACAGCTGGGGCTGCTCACCTGCACAAGAGAAGGCTCCAGGGACACCTCAGAGCCCCTGCCAGGGCCTCAAGGGGCTCCAGGAGAGCTGCACAGGGACTGGGCACAAGGCAGGGAGGGACAGCAGCCAGGGAATGGCTTCCCAGGGCCAGAGGGCAGGGACAGATGGGATATTGGGAATGAGGAATTGCTGGCTGGGAGGGTGGGCAGGCCCTGGCCCAGGGTGCCCAGAGCAGCTGTGGCTGCCCCTGGATCCCTGGCAGTGTCCAAGGCCAGGCTGGACAGGGCTTGGAGCAACCTGGGACAGTGGAAAGTGTCCCTCCCTACCCATGCAAGCCTTGAGCTCAGTCAAGGCAAGAGAACAGAGCTGTTGTTGTCTCTGCTGGTGCAGGACCAAAGCCTGAGAGGATCTGCATCTGCATCTGCATGTTGTCTTCCAGTGTCTTTATAATTCATGATGGTCTGTCTGAAAGAAGCTTCTGACAATGTGTTTTTGTTACTGGTCTTAAAATAGGATGCAGAAGAAAGGTTTCTGGGACATAATTCATTTTATTGGCTCTTCTGCACCAGAATTAATTACAGCCATGTTTATTGCTCCAGCAAGTAGAGATGAGTTAGATAAGGGAATTACTTTGTTTAGGACAATGAATAATTTATGTCACAAATTCGCCAGAACCTTGAAATTTGAAGGCCTGGTTTTGCTTCCTTCCATGTCCAGGGAGCAAGACTGAGCCATAATCTTTGTTTGTGACAAACATTTTATTGTTTTTTTCTATCATTGTAATAATTTCTTCAGATTCCTGTAACACAAAACATGGAATTTCTCTGTGTAGGGTGCCTTGGCATCTAGGTTACTTCTGTGTGTGGTGGTGAGAGGTTTCCCAAGGAATAACCCATTCTGTCCTAGGACAAACATCTAATGCACAATAAAACACACAACTGACTGCAGAGACAGTTTTTCTGGCTTTGGTGGCTCATGAAATCCTCTGCCAAGACACGGGTTCTGTGTCGAACCCACAACTCAACTCCTAGCTGAGCTGGAGGAGAAGGTTTTAGAAAGATACCCTGAGCATCAGGGACTAAAAACCTCCCAAACTTTACTATAAATCTGCAGTTTCTTTCCCAAAGTGACTTTTCCCCAGGCTGTGGGCTTCTGATGAGTATTTGAATCATAGAATATCCTAAGTTAGAAGAGACACACAAGGATGATCAAGAGCACTTGGGATATTATTAGTATTTGTGCCCCAGGGGAAAAAAAAATTCCCGAGGAGGATAGAGCTGTTGTTGAGAGTTTTTCCGTCCCTGAGGTGGGCACAGCTGCCTGCCCACCTCCCTGAGAGCCTGCACAGCTGTGGGCTGTGTCCCAGGATGGGATCTGGGTGGGCTTGAAAGCCTTTTCCTTGGAGATGGATGGTGCATATTGGTTTATCAGTCTGGTCTGCCTGCGTTCTGGAGCAGAGCTGAAGGGCTCTCAGTCAGGCACACTTTGGTGTCCCTTGGATGATCCCTCACTTCAGAATGAGGAGGGTAGGTAGGAGGGAGAGACAGAGAAAGTCAGAAACTGTAACTTCAAAGACGAGCTGGGATGGGAGCCCGTCAGCTTCTGAGAGGAAAAACAGGGATGGTTTTCATTAGTGAGAAGGTAAAACACATGGCTAGACAAATAGCAATGCCCTTGCATAGCTCTCTTCTTCCAAGAAAGGACAGTTGTGGGGGACACTGGCACCCTCAGTGGAAACTGTTATGTCTTAGGAGAAAAATCTATTTATTTTAACCAACTGAGAAATAGGCTCCAGCCTTGGAATGGCCCCCTTCTTGTGGCACCAGCGTTGCTGTTTCTGGAGAACGGAGGGCTCTGATATCAAACCAAGGCTAAAAGAACGGACTGAGTGAGGAGAGAAGGACACTGAGGCCTAATCTGCCTCTGCAGAAGCTAACACTGCTCCAAAGAATGCAAGCTGAAGGCTGGTTATCCAGACCTTACAGTCTGCAGGGAGGTCACCAGCACGTCCCAGTTGCCATAGAGTGTCCTCTGTACCATCCAGCACCGGCAGAAATCCTCTCAGAGCACGCAGAAGGGGTGGGTGGGCAATTGCAGGGAGTACATGTATTTTTCAGAGTCACTAAAAGCAAAAAGCAGTAGTGGGATCATGGTGTGGAGTGAGCAGGCCATGGGATGGCAGAAGAAACCCAAGCTAGATAAAGCACAAGTGCTGAGTGTGGAGGGGGCAGTGGGGAACGGTGGCACTGCAGTGACTCGGGTGGTTTGGCCAGTGTCTGACAGACGATGGCAAATGCCAGCCCTGGCTGAAAAATAACACTTAGGGCTTGGATTTTGGATGTGGATACCTAAAACAGGATTCAGCTTCCTGATTTGGCAGTGCTATGGTAGCTCTAAGTGCGGCCCCTGTGTTTGTTGCTGTGTGTTGCTTGCGCTTGGGTCAAGCCCGAGCTGTGTCCTGAAGCCGTCAAAGGTCTTTGCTTCTAACACCCATCCTCACATCCAAGAGACAGCTGGAGCAAAACACAAATAACAGTGGGGAAAATGAATCTCTCTGTTTTCTAATTTTTTTCTTTTAAAGTACAAGTATGCTGGTGTTGTTCTCCTTCTTTGCAGGTGCAAGGAAGGCACAAGTGTGTCGGATCTCCCCCCGCCCCCTGCCCCATGCATTTTCTCAAATTTTCAGGTCAGGATTCATCCAGCAGCTGAATTTTTGTCTCCTGCAAAGGCAGAGAGGAGGAAAAAAAGTATGATAGCTAAAAAGCCACCTGTGGATCAGTCACAAGCAGACAGACCTGGAGGCTGTTGGGAGAGCACTTTTCACTGGCAGAAGTGAACAAAGTGGGCAGCTCTTTCCCTTACTTGGTGTTGAGAGTTATCAGGCAGCTTGTGAGATGGTCTTTGTGCTGGAAATTTCTGTGACAGAAGAGGTAATTTCGCAGCTGCTGAAGTGTGTTGGCCCTCAGCTTCTCCTACCCTCCTGGACATGGCCTTAAAAGCCATCTTCTGTGTATGGGAAGATTGGAACACTCCTGGCTCCTTCAGGAGGATGTGCTGGTGTCCTGGTGAAGCAGATTTGAGGCAAAAGTTTGGTATGTGTCAGGGCCTGAACACCAAACTCTTAACTGTGCTATCTCCCAAGTCTGCTGACCTCATCCATGCTGTTTGCCTCCCCACCTCAGTTTTTCCTCCAGTATTTTTAATTCCCATTTACTCTAGCCTTCAAAGCTTGCCCCAAGGGATCAGGTTGGAGGGCATGGGGAGAAGTGGATCATCACAGGGAAGAGGGTGAGCACCTCTCTTTCTTTGTCTGAGCAGGCTGTGGTTTGCACAGGGGCTTCAGGCTGAGGCAAGGGTGAGTGTGCCAGCTTACTGCAGTATTAGATTTTGGTGCAGGGGTACTTTTTGCAGAAACATGTAGTGACAGAACAAGGGGAAATGCTTGCCAACTGACAGAGGGCTGGGTAAGATTAGATATTAGAAAAAAATTCCTCCCTGTGAGGGTGTGAGGCCCTGGCACAGGGTGCCCAGAGAAGTTGTGGCTACCCCATCCCTGGAAGGGTTCAAAGCCAGTTTGGGTGAGGCTCTGAGTAACCTGGTCTGGTGGAAGATGTCCCTGCCCATGGCAGGGGTTTGGAACTGGATCATCTTTAAGGTGCCTTCCAATCCAAGCCACTCCATGATTCCCCAGCAGCTGATGGCCATAGGAGGCACCATGCCACAGGCACAGCCCTTGAGTGCCGACTCCTTGGGGTTACAGGTTCTTTTTTCTTCCCTAACACTGAAATCACTTCTGAGATAAACCACAGCATAAACCAGAATGCAGTGAGTGCAGAGTCAGGCGGCCGCCTGCCCTAGCAAGGCTCGGATCAGTGTTCCAATGTATTTGCCAAGGGTTAGGCCGTAGTGTGCACCAGCCAGCCTGCTTCTAAGTTAGTTATCAAAGCCTCAGGAATTCGTCAAAGCTATTAGAACATAAATTGTGCTAAATTAAGAAAGAAGAAGCTAAAAAATCGAATACTAAACCAACAAAAACTAGATAACAGACAAGTGTGAAACATCTAGACTATAACCAATCACAGATGCTAAGAAATGGAAGCAGAAAATGAGAGAGCAAAACAAAAGCACCAATGAAGAAGTGTGTACTTAGTAGTTTGTAGAATCTATAAATACGTGTGTAATGTAAACAATAAGTGGCTTCTACTTATATTAGTCAGTTATTCAAAAGTCCTAAATTTCCCACAATAGATCAGTGCCTTTCTGATCCCTGCCTCTCTCTGCTCAGCCACAGGGAATCTCCAAAAAGCTTCCACTTGCTCCCATCCATCCAAGGCTCTTCAGGACCATGTAGGGGACAGCAAGAGGGCTGAGCCCATCTGTGCTGTGGGACTGCACTGAGGGAGAGGCAGAGCTGCACCACCGGCTGACAGGGTGCTACATTGTGCTGCAACAACACCTCATATGAACCTCATGCCCCTCTTCACAGGATCACAGGAAGGGACCTTGGAGATCATCTCATTCCATGCTCCTGCCATGGGCAGGAACATGTTCCACTAGATCAGGTTGCTCCAACCTATCCATCCAGGCCTGGAGCACTTACAGGGAAGGGGCATCTTCAGATATGCCCCAATTCCCCTTCTTCTGATGACTCCAGAACTTAGTCTACCTTTGTGTCCAGGCATAAGCAAGCTCAGCCTCATGCTTAGCCACTAGCAAAGCATCTTCCACTTTCACTGTGTTGTCTTGTCCTCAGATGGAATTTCCAAGTGCTGCCTTGTGGAAATGGCGTTAACAGCATCTTTGGACTGTGTAAGATCAGACTTCCAAGTGTCCATCAGAAAGGTGGCTGCTGCAGCCTCTACCACAACAGGTCTGTGTCCTTTCAAAACCCAATCCCCATCTGGAATGCTCTGAAGCAGCCAAGTTGGCAAATTCACAGACAGAGGTTTAGTAGGGGAGCAGCTGGGGTTACATTAACCCAGGTATACAGTGCAGTTTTTTTCAACACTAGAAAACAAAAACAGGGAGAAAGTTTAGTTTTAGTCAACCAGGAGAACAGATTTAAAATTCAATATTTAAAATTCAATATTTAAAATCACTGCAATGTAAAGTAATGCTCCAATGAAGGCTCATGAAATATATCTATTCTGCATGATATGAAGACAAAAAGGGAGTAATTACTTAGCCAAGCTATAATTTCATTCATTATTATTAGGTGGATTTAGATTACTTGCTCACTCAAGATTAGAGATTTGGAATACATGGCTGAAATCCTCCTTCTAAGCCAGAATTGCTAAATCCTTGAGTATTTCTCCATGATCATGCTTTGATTTGCATCTGTGTTGATGTTCAGGACATAATGTCAGTTCTCTGCCAAATATTTGTTCCTTTCCTCTACCCTAAACACAGTCCCTGGTTTTCCTGATAACAAACACTTAGACAAACCAACAGCACCAAGGTTCCCCAAGGCTCCCAGCAGTTCAGATCTCAGCACGGTGTTGTAATTATAAACTAAAAACAAAAGAGAACAAACTTCATTGAAACAAAAACTGCCAGCAGTGTGAAACCACCTGAAAATGTGATTTTTAATTTTAACATCTCTGTAGAATCATAGACTCGGTTGAGTTGTAAGGGACATAAAGGATCACCTCATTCCAAATGGGTAGGGAGGGACACCTTCCACTGTCCCAGGCTGCTCCAAGCCCTGTCCAGCCTGGCCTTGGACACTGCCAGGGATCCAGGGGCAGCCACAGCTGCTCTGGGCATCCTGGGCCAGGGCCTGCCCACCCTCCCAGCCAGCAATTCCTCATTCCCAATATCCCATCTGTCCCTGCCCTCTGGCCCTGGGAAGCCATTCCCTGGCTGCTGTCCCTCCGTGCCTTGTGCCCAGTCCCTGTGCAGCTCTCCTGGAGCCCCTTGAGGCCCTGGCAGGGGCTCTGAGGTGTCCCTGGAGCCTTCTCTTGTGCAGGTGAGCAGCCCCAGCTGTGCCAGGCTGGCTCCAGAGCACAGGGGCTCCAGCCCTGGCAGCATCTCCGTGCCCTCCTCTGCACTGGCTCCAGCAGCTCCAGGTCCTTCTGATGTTTCAGTACACAGCAAGTACACAAATTTGACAAACCTTCTTTCTTGGATTGCAGCTACTGGAGATGAATTCTAACCCCTGTTCCCAGTTGCTGGGTCCCTTTGGCTCTGCCTGCCCACCCAGCTGTTGCTGGGTGTGGGGATGTATCAAAGGGAGGAGAAAGCAGACAGTGCTGAGGCTCCAACAAAGAGGAGCTAAACCTCAGTTGGATAACTGAGGTGCTCCCATAGTGCTAACAGGGTTATGCCAATTTATGGCAGGGAAGGTTTTTTTGGTCCTTCATCTTTTTGGAAGGGGGTTTCTAGACCCTACTGGTTCTCAGCCAATTCTCTTGGTGTTAATATACTCCACGAGGTGCTGCCTGTCTGCCCTTGTCTCTGCTAGGGGAAGAGGTGATTATTTCTGGGTGCTTGTGTGATGTGAAGGTAAGGTGGATGTGATTCCTTGGTAAGGTGGAATAGATTGTGATTTCAGGTTGCACAGTCAAAGGGGAAAGGCATCCAGTCCCATGACTCTCCTCACTGCAGTTTCACCCATGGAAACTTCACCTACAAAAAGGGTCCCAAGTTTTTACTTTGGGGCAGCAGGATGTCACTTCATGTTCGCTGCCACATCCTAGCAACTGAACCTCACATCAAGAGAGGGAGCAAGGAGTTGTGCTCAGGCACCAGCTCGTAGGGGCAGCTTCTGAATTGTGGCACTCAGCAGCCTGCTCATTAGTATGGCTGGAAAAGGCATTGATGTTTTCCTGTCTAAAATAAAATAAAACCAATAATTGTATGAGGAGGGGGGAAAAACCCAACCCACATTTTGTCAAAAAAAAACCCAAAACCAAAACAAAACAAACCCCCAACAAAATAAAAACCACCAGAAAACCAGTCTGTGGAGATGTACCTCCAGCCCTTTTGGTTTTTCATCAGCCTAAACAAATGCTCAGGGCGTGAGTTTGGGTGCTGCCCAGAGCTGTAACCACACTGGTTGGTGTTTCAGTCACGTCTGGTTTCTAGCTGCTACCTGCTCTCACTCAACTGATTTTTAACTCGCTCGGCATTTTCCGTGCGTGCAAGATGTTTGATTAGAGCCCTTGTGTTGCGTGTGTGGAAATAAAAGGCCAGCCAGGAACAGACAACTGATTAGGTATTAGGTGAGGTATAATCCTCCCTAATCACATTTCTAAACGTGGTAGTTGGAGGTGGGATTAGAGTTATTAACATGCGGACAATAAAGCATATAATTTATTTAACAATTACTGGCTCTTTGTGAAGGGGGGGGGTCTACATGAGGTGTAACAACACACCAGCTCCCTCATCCTGTGCAGGATGGAGCTGCTGTCAGTGACAAAGCTGGCAGATAGGGATGGCTGTCCACTGACATGAAGGGCAGCAAAATAATCAGAAATTCCTCCACAGGACCCCTATAGAAGAACACCTGACATCTAGATATTAAACTGTACAAAAATGGAAAAAAAAAAAGAAAACCAAAAGGTGAAAAAAATTTTACTGAAGTTTCCTAGTCTTCTCTTTCTGAACACACTGAAATGCAAATGTACAATAATCTAAAAAGCTGTTTAAAAACTTGTAGGATGAAGAACAGGAGGCAAAGGCAACAGCTGGCAAGCAGTGATGTTGTGCAAGATCAGCAAGGAAGGGAATTCCACAGCTTCCAGATCAATCGCTGTCCTGACCCTGTCATACAGCTATGCTGGGCACGGTGGTGTTACACCAGAGATTTACACACCAGGTAGAAATTCTGGTAGTCAACAGATTTGTATTTTAATTTTTGAGTTTATCATGCCTGCCTTTGGAGAACTGAGGCTTCATCTTGTGATTGTACTGAGGATGCTTGGGACAGCAAAGTTTTTTCCTCGGTACATTAAAAAAATCAAAACAAAACAAAAGTCCCAAACCTGACAAGCAGACCCAAGCTTGAAACCTTTAGAAACACCAAAACCCCCAACTCTGCACCCCAGCCTGTTGCCTAGGGTAGGTATTATCCTACTGAAAGGTAATTCCACGTGGCTCCAAGAAGGATGTCAGGTCTGCTGTGCAGCAGAACAAAATGCCAAAGCCTGGGGGCATCTCAGCCTGATCCCAGCACCAAGCAGATGCAGATGAGAAAGCTCAACACACAGAGCTCTGCTGTCCATGCTCTCTGATTGCTGCAGTCCAGGAAAAGGTGGGGCCCTGAGCCAGATGCTCTTTGCAGACAAGTTTTGGGCATGGTTTGGGATGTAGGTCAGGCCAGGGACCATTTGCAGCAACGTTTTCCACATGCTTGCCCTGTTTGGAAAGCGGAAAGTCTGGCTCTGTCTGGGTGTTGCTGGTTCCACGCCGGCTGCGTCTCTGGCTGTGGCACCTACACCATGCTCTGCTGATCTGCTCACACTGCTGCAGGAGGGGGAAAATGAGACTGCTGTGGCCAGCCTCAGACCTGGTTCCAGGTTTAAACCCTTCATGCTCTGCTGTGTGTCCAGAGCCAGCCTTGCAGACTAGAAGTAGCCTGAGGTATCTAAAAGTTAAGAGGCTACATTTATAGTCAGAGCAGAAAAATAGAGGGAATTCCTATCATTATTCATCTCACCCTAAAACAACCTCTAAAACAGGCCAGATGAACTGTCCTCTAGAAACTTAGGATGAGTAACTTGGACTTTGATGTCTAACTTCTAACATTTGGTGAAGTGCATCCAACCATCTGTCTGCTAGGATTTGGTGTTGGAGATAGCCTCAAGGCACTCTCAAAAGCCAGCACAGGCCTAGCCTGTAAATCCCACAAAAGCTTTTTTTTTTTTTTTTGTATGTCTTATAGAACAAAACCCTGTTACAAATATTATTGCATGGGAATGAGGTTGGCCCTGTTCCCCTGATCTTCCTCCTCAAGGCTTTGCTCTTGCTACAGATAGCGGCCATGCAACTCAGCTCCTGGCTCAGAGCACAGAGATCGTCCATGTAAAGCATTCTGTGAGAGACCTGGCAGCCTCGCCAACAGCTGAGGCTGTAGTTGGGTCATGTCACAGACTTGAGCCATATCAGACGCCAGTAAGTCTTTGTGCTCAGAAAAGGGCAAAAAGACAGGAGAGGAGAATGGCAGGATTCATTCATGGGGACAGTCCTATCTATCTGGATCATAAATGGTGCTGGGATAATTCTCTCACTCTTCTCTGCTCCTCACCTTTCACTGGGAAGCAAGCTAAGAAGAGATGTTCTGTTTAAATTTTTTTTTTTTCCAAGCCACTAGCCTTAATTTTTAAATGTACTCCGAGTGTAAATTGTCACAGATTTTCTTCTGGCTTTATCTAGCAGCAGGAGACCACTATCTACTGACATTAGCTGTTAAATAAGTGCAAACTACCTGTAACTACAGCATTGCATGTGCCTGGGGAATTTGTGTAAACTGGAGCTGATGACAGGGATGGACTTTTGAAAAAAAAAAAAACCAACCAAACCCTAGAACATCTTAAAGAGGCAGAGTTGATTCATCAAATTGTGTCTTCATCTGAAAATGTTGTACTTGCCACTGACACAAATAACCTGTGAGATCATGACTGAAAGAGGATTCACAGGGAAAATATTCTCCCCTATCATTTTGTTAACTTTGTGCATTTGACAGCACATCAGTGTGTCTAGACAGTTCCACGGGTAGGCTGACAATCAGCTGTCTGGCACTGACACGTGGCAGGTGAGAGACTGCAGGTGCTTCTCCTCCGGATCAACTACAGGAGAAACAGCAGGAACATCAGCTGAAGGATGAGAAGATAGCATCCAGGGATGGATGATCAGAAAGAAGGCCAGGTGACTGGCTGTCACTTCTCTAAGCATTTTCAGGACAGGGCAGTTCTCACACAGAGCATTGTGGCTGTCAGTGCCCATCAGCAGAGTCATTAGGGCTTGTGCTGGGCACTTTCCTTGCACAGAGTGACTGCTGGACTGAAACCTGCTCCAGGCATGTCTCCATGGTGTTTCTTAAGAATGGATAGAGTTCAGACTGACATTCCCTGACTCTCTTCCTCCCCAAACAGTGTAATCACCTGCCAAGTTTGGTACATTGCAAAATCCACCAGGGCCTGGGTAGCCAGCCAACCCTGAACTCCACACTATGCTGGTTACAGCACTCAAACCCTGAGATACTGAGCTCCATCAAGAGGTTTTCAACTCTCATTAAACTATAGATGAATCCTGGAAACAGCTTTCCAGATGATTCTTCTGTTTTCTTTAACTTCTAAGGGACTTTTTTCTCACTGGTGGGCCAGAGTTCAGCTGAGCTTCATACACGAAATTGAACAATTGCACCCAATTCAAGGTCCTCCAAAGCATTGTACTGTGATAAAATCACCCACCGAGTGCTTGGGCCAAAATTCTTAGCCTCTGCCCTGCAAACCACAAACATCTATCCCCTTTCTTATCTAAGGAGAAGTCTGTGGTTACACTGAGCACAGTTAATGTCAGAACTACACACAGAGGACAATGTGGATCCTTGAGTCCAAAATAAAAAACTTGCTTTAAATCTTTACCTAAATCTTAAATTTAGCTTTTAAGTTTGTGAAAGACACTTGCATTCTTTCTGCGAAGAAGACATAATGTCCTTGGAATATTTCCCATATAATGTCTTAATAGTGCTTGAGGTGCAAACTGTTTTTTTGTTTTGGTTGGTTGGTTGGATTTTTTTGCTTTAATCTTCAAGCCAGTGGATGAGAGCAAGATGCTCCTTCTGAAGGCTGTTACTGTTTTTCTTCTGTTGCTGTAGTCTCCGAATTGCTGCAGATTGCTCTTTGTGCAGGCTTGGAAAGCAATGTATCTTGGAATGAACACATAAAGCAGGACCATTGAATATTAGCATCTTCCTTTGTTTCTTTCCCTGTGCAGACCACTGCCTCTATTTCAGATGCTGCTCCTTTTTATTGTCCATGGTGTCATCTCCTGCGTTTTCCAAGGTTTTCATATTTTGTAGCTCATTTTTGCCCTGCTCCCTGCTGTGACACATATCAACATGCTGATTAATTCAGAATCTGACTTTAGCAGCCTCTATGCGGTGATTTCCTTATCTCTGCTTCATAAAATTGTATGATCTGTAATCTGCTTGCCTGCAGCCGTGTCAAACTTGCATGAAGGAGCTGACTCTGCCAGACTGCAGTTTCAGGTTTGGTTTGGTCACATATACCAGAAGACACACCTCTCCATTTCCATTTCCACGAGCAATACCACTCTAAATCATTTAAGTTCTCATTTTTGTCTGACCTTTCCTCACCTGTAAGCATGGAGATCTGAAAAATCAAAAGCTGTCCTTGCCTGTGGCTGGAGGCTGGGAGTCTTTTCTTACTGCCATGTTTCATAAATATTGACAAATTACTTTTACAGAACAATCTGCACAGTGCAGTAAGTGTAGTCATTCAGAATTGGTGTTTTTAAGACAGCTGTCTGAAGGAATCAGGGGTGCACATCTCAACATGAAGAGCAAGGACTGCGTTTGGGAAAACAGTGGCTTTAAAAAGAATTTACTGGTCACTGTATCTATTCCTAGTTTTACATAGTAGCCCAGAGTGGAAAGGGGGCCTTTGAATGCATAAACAGATGACAACTGAACAAAGGCAGAGAACTGTTGTACCACTGTAAATTAATTAAAGGCCTGTTCACGGTTTCAATGTCCATACTTTAAAAAGAAAACTGAAGAGGTAAAGAAGGTTTGGTATAAACCTGGAAGTCTGAAAATCCTCCTAGCAGGGAAAGACCAAAGAAACTTGGTTTAGAGTGTTTACTTAAGAAAAAGACCCACTGAGGTGTCTCACTCCCAGTAGCCAAATATTTACATGGGATAAAGATTTGTATGTAAAGACATCAGTATGACAAAACAAAACCAACAAAAAGGTATAACAAGATTTGATGGCATGAAGATAAAAGAGAGAGGCCTCCATTTTCACCACACCAACCTACCAGGCAGATAGGGGATCCTTCTCAGCCCAAGTTTCTCATCAGAGCTGAGCTGCCTTTCCTGCAACAGCTCACAGCTGCAAAGGTTGTGGGCCCAAAAAGGGATCCTTTGGGGAAATTATTTGGTCTTTGAAGTGAACAACATACTGTAATGGTTGTGATGCTCCATCTTAGTCGTAAACTTGTAGACTCTGGTAAAATATTAATTTTTAACCTCTTGCAGGCAGAACATGGCATGAGGATAATGACTGCCCACATACTGCTGAGATCTGGTCTGTGTGGCCAGCAAGACACCTCCTACATGTAAAACAGGGCAAAACTTACTTCTGCAGAGTGGAGTTTGGAGAGAGGACAGGTGCCCACCCCCAGCTTGATCCTAAACTGGGGGAGGACACAGCCAGCTGACTCTAACACCATCCAGCAGTGCCAGGGATAACTCCTGTGTTCTCACCAGCTCCTCATAAACACAGTGGCTGTCACAGCACTGCTCCAGGGCTGTCCAGAGCAAGGAGCTCCTTCTCCTGTCACCCTAGACAAGGAAATCAGCCCCTGGTAATGCAGGATGCCAGGGATGGAGGCTCTGACACAGGCTTCCCTGGGGATTACACAGAAAAACTATCAGTTGGCTGCAAGCATGAGAAGGATAGACAGGTTTTTTTTTTGCATCAGTTATTCATCATGATACATGCCAAGAGCTAAAATAAACAACATGACAGCTTTGTAGTGATAAAGTTCCACTATATTTTTAAGGCCTAATTTTTTTTATGGCAACACTTTTATTTTGTGTTATCTTCACCTGCTTAACAGTAATATATGTTTTATATCTCTAAATGAATCTAAGCAAGAAAGGATTTGTCAGGTCCTTTAAAGTCTTGCTAGATTTATTTAGCCCATCAGAATAAATCTTTTAAGACGATAACTTTTAATCAAAACTTTAAAATTGATAATATAATACATCACTAGTTTTTGAAAACACAAGGAGAATGGCCAAAATCCATGAAGATTTGTTAGACCAATAATAACATAAAGAAAACTTCTACCTCAAAGTGTTCTAAACATTTCTTCAACTAGTATAGACAATATATACAGAGATCACTCCCAACTCGGCTACCAATCTTGCACAGATGGTGTAGAGAACTGGGGTAAATCTCATTGAGACTAATCTATACAAACATATGCTTAATTAGCATAGTGCATCTTACACAGTGTAAAACAGAAACAGACTGTATTGCAATAACTGATCACATCATAAATTGGTTTATTTTGATCCTTCCTAGAGAGGCACAAACTATTTGTTCTTGATTATTTTGCAGATTTCAGTGTAATGAATTAATGTTAGCTTCCTGGAAAAAGCAAACTAAAAAAGAAATAAAGATGATAAAAAACCTAATCTTACCAGGCTTGCATTTATGCTGAATTTTGTTTCTATGACTGGTCCCACTGGTCTATTCACTGCATAGATTTAAACACATACTCAAATCTTTCCTGGACCAAGGCCTACCATTAATTCAGGAACAAAGATATTGTACCCCAGGCCTACTCAGAAATTACACTTGTTTATTTAAGTCAATAGAGATAAACTTGTGTAAATCTCTTTGTAAACAAGGCTATTTCACTTTAATGATGGCTTATTTGGGGTTACCATAAATGTGTTTCTAATCAACTAATCCAAAATAAAGGATGTAGGCAGATGAATGGTGCAGTATTTGGAAGAATAAAAAAGGACAAAGGAATAATCTGAGGAAAAACAGAAATGCTGGCAACACTAAGTTTCTATGCAATGAAAAACAGAATTGGGGAAGGAAAAGCCCATTTGGGTGCATGAAAGTTTCCTGTCAATTTCAGTACAAAATCAATCCAGATAATGCAGCAAAGGAATTAAAAATTTGAGTGTCTGATTGTGCTCAAGTTGTCTGTCAATTTATTACGCTTTTGGTTACTCAGGGCAACTGGGTTTATGTGCACAAAGGCACTAGGAATTAAGGTAAGGCAGTTAAATAATTTACTCATCAAAATCATACAGTGTAAATTAAGAACAGATATATAGGTCTTCTCATTGTGCTTTGAATGTCTCAAGGGGGATGTCACTTCTAAGGATTATGTCTAACTCCATTCCATCTGATGAAAGCACTGTACTTTATACCACAAACACCAACCAGTTTGTGCAATGATGGGTCAGAAAGGCAGAACTTTGCTTTTAGCCTATTATTTTGAATAGTGTTTTTTTCTTAAGTCTGCTTTGCCAAGGGGATAGGACAGACACAGCAGGCTTATATCAAGAGCTGTCAAGTTTTATTTTTTGTCAATATTTTTTTCATTGTGGAACTGATTCCTCTTTTTTTTTTTTTTGGCTTTGTTTTGAAATCTTCCAACAGCCCAGTCTGAAATGACAGTGATTTGTGTAATATTGGAAACATACTTCTGCATTTCAGAAGAGGGTAGTGAACAGATTTGTGTTTCAAGGTTTCAGAGGTTATTCATTACATTACCGAAATAATGAATAATTTCAATATTGGAAAGATAAGAATAACAGAAATATGCAATGTCTTCTTTATGTATTTTGCGGTTATTTCCAGCCATAGGTTGCAGCATTTTTTTTTTTTTTAATTTTGAGAAGTTTTTTTGTATTTAATTTATGTTGGTATGACTGAGTAAAGTTGCTGTTTATTTTGGAGATTTTTATCCCTCATGCAATGGCTTTATTTAAATTTATGATGCTAAAGCTCTTTTCTAGTCACTTTAATGCAATGCCTGTTTTGACGCTACGCCAGATATTACTTGTCTTGAAAATCAACTGACTTGTTCCTCATGATGTGACAGGGAAAGCAGAGTGTGGTTTTCTCTTTAACCCTCTTTGCGCAGCCAGAAGAACTGGTACAGCGTGAAGCTGTGTGCAAGCTTGACGAGATACAAGGAAAAGGGGTTTAATCCATATTTAACCCTCAGAGGGAGACACAATCTCAGTCCTCCAGGAGGTTTTTCATGATGGTACCAACAATAGGGGTGGTTTTTGTTGTACTGCTTCCCCCATGGCAGGCAGTCCTGCAATTGCATGGATAGGCTGTTTTCATGTTTGGCCATGAAGTAACGCAGAGTGAAAGGGGATCTGTCCCTTTCACAGCTTCCAGACTCAGTGCCATTCCCTCTTTCATGATCTTTTGCAGATTTGTGCAAGGGGAAAGTTACTTCCATGTGAGTTTGGAGAGAAAATAATGTGCTCACATGGCATTTAGAGAAAGCAGGGAAGCAACACTGCAGCCAGTGGTGCAAGAGACAAAGCACCTATTGAAGTAGGGAATAGTTATCCAACAGAATGAGCCAAGAAATCTAGGAACATTTAACAGTAGTTTTCCATGGATTTGTGGCTGTTTTCATACACAGAAATAAACACTTTACCCTGACTTGGATGGGAACCACGAGGACCACGAGTCCAATCTCTGGCCCTGCACAGACACTTCAACAATCCCACTCTGTCCCTGAGGGTACTGACCAAATGCTCCTGGAGCTCTGGCAAAGCCCAGCTCCTGCCCTGCACAGACCCCCAGCAATCCCACCCTGGGCATCCCTGGCAGCACTGTCCAAAGGCTCCTGGAACTCTGGCAGCCTCGGGGCCGTGCCCATCCCTGGGGAGCCTGGGCAGTGCCCAGCCTTCCTGTCAGTGGTCACCAGAGAGAAAAGATCAATGCCTGACCCTTCAGCACCCTTTATGAGGAAGCTGCAGCCCAGGGTGAGGATTTCCCCAGTCATACATTGTTACCTGTCCTGTTACAGAGCTTGTTACTGATCTTTTTGTATCACACCTCTGCTCAAAGCTCTCCCATTTTTTTCAGTTTAACACATCATTTTGACATGTTGGTAATAATGACTTCAACACAAAAACTATCTACTCTGTCTCCAAGACCTGTCTTCCTGGCATTGCACTTTGCACTTGTCTCTACCCCCACACAGGGATATCTGCTTGTGTTGGGTCATTCAGAAATCCTAGGAGTCTTGGAAGTTACCTGATATTGATGTTGTATTTCCTTTGGTCACAGGCTTTGGGAAGTCAACATGTATCCTCTATAGCACAGCATAGCCAGCTACTGCTTATTCTTATTTTTTTTTTTTTAGGTCCTGGGTTATTTCATACAATCACAGAATGGTTTGGTTCGAAGGGACCTTGCAGATCATCTTGTTCCACAGGAAGGACACCTTCCACTAGACTAAGTTGCTCAACCTCCTTTGTTCTTTTTAGCAGACAGACAGATACCACTGAGCTGTTGCTGTCTCTGCACATGAACATCCTTCATGAGGATGCTGAACTGCTAACACATATTCAGAGACCTTAAGGGAGATGCTCATGCTCTTGCACTGCAGCCTCAAATCTGAATGGGACTGGCAGCCATTTGGACCTAACTGCTAATGTCCAAAATGTACTGAGCTATGTGGTTTGAGAAAAGTGGACCTGGAGTCAGTCCAGAGGAGGCCATGGAGATGCTCCCAGGGCTGGAGACCCTCTGCTCTGGAGCTAGGCTGGGAGAGCTGGGAGTGTTCACCTGGAGATGAGAAGGCTCCAAGACCTCACTGAGGGCTTTCAGTACCTAAGGGGATCTCATAAAGAAGATGGAGAGCAAATTTAACAGAGCAGATAGTGAAAGGACAAGGGGAAATGGTTTTAAACTAAAAAAGGGAAGACTTAGATTAGATTTTAGGAAGAAATTATTGCCTTTAGGGTGGTGAGGCTCTGGCCAGGGTGCCCAGAGAAGCTGTGGCTGTCCCTGGATCCCTAGGAGTGTCCAAGGGCAGGCTGGACAAGGATTGGAGCAGCCTGGGACAGTGGAAGGTGTCCCTGCCCATGGCAGGGGAGTGGAACAAGATGAACTTCCCGCCTTCCAACCCAAACTACTCTAGGATTCTGTGACTAATAAAGAGGACATAGCAATATCCAGCTTTGGTGTCAGGGATCAAGTTTTACAATTTGTTTTACTAAATCAAGTATTATTACACAAAATTATAAAATAGTTTGGATTTGGATTTGCATGAGACCTTTAAAGGTCATCCAGCCTAACTCCCCTGCCAAAGGCAGGGATATCTTCAATGAGATCAGGTGTCTGAAAGCCCTGTCAAACCTGACCTTGAATGTTTCCAGGGATGTGGCATCCACCACTACTCTGGCCAACCTGTGCCAGTGCTTCATCACCCTCAAAAAAAAAAAACTTCTTTCCAATGCCCAATCTAAATCAAGGCTCTTCCTGGAGGTGCAGGCGTACGGCTGGGAGCTCCTTCTAGAGCAGATGCACATCCTGCCTGCCTGCCTTCTCCACAGCCACCCTGCTTCTGAAGTAACTTCTGGGCTCTGGGATTCGCAGCTGTGATGCTGCCTTCTTCCATCGGCTTTCTTCCTCCTGCTGCTTGCAATTTCCTTTCCTAGAAAAAGGTTTATGCAAAGGTTGGATTTGTGTGTGTGTGTATGTATGTATAAGGGTCCCCCAGCATAAACTGGCCAACCTTTTGATGGATTTCAATCACACCTGAAAGAGAAGTAGAGCTTCTGGAAACACAAAGTCTGTTGAGCTTCATGGCAAGCAGCGGCTGTATTAGAGAAGACACATGTTGTTAAGTGCTCTGCTGGGGAGGAAGGCAGGCAGAGCTCAGCCCTTATCAGCACTGCTTGGCTTCCTTGGCAGTAGATAAGGGGCAGGCAGCTGGCCAGCCAGAGCACACACATCCCTGAACCAGGCACAGCATGTGCTGCTCCAGACAGAAGGCCAGCACAAGTAGGTTTGGGACATAGAAGTGAGATTTGGATGTATTAGGAATCAGCCTTGGAGGAAGAAGGAGAAATAGCCATGAATCTGTTGCAGAGGAGAGGTGAAGGGAATGTCTGACGCAAATCCGTATGAAAACTGAGCTTAATTAAATTACTCTTCATAGAAAAAAAAATTCTCTCAGAATGCAGTGAAACCTCCATAAAGCAAGTGCAGTGTTGCCTGAATAGTCTGTATGTGTTTCCAGGCACAACATGACTGGAACACCTTATCTTTCAAAAACATGATGGCAATCTCTCAGATGCTCTGCTTTGTCTGCAGAGGGGATCTTCTCCATTTCACTCTGCTGTTAATTTCATGACCAGCTTGAATCTGAAACATTTGGAACAGACTGAAAATGCTACCAAAAAATTCAGCCACATGTCTGCTTCAAGCTGGGAAAATCAAGGCACAGAAGAGGCAAGAGATGGATTTCTCTGAGTCCACATTCTGTAGAAGGGCTAAATATTGTGAGGTGTCTCACCTTGCTCCTGGGAATACCAACCCTGTTGAGATGGGATCTGTGCCCAAGACACTGAATCATAACACCTACATCACTGAGTGCAGAAACCCTCTCAGTCTAGAAGATGAGCATGAGTCTGGAGAGACAACTGCTGTGTTAGGGATATGTAACCTCAGGTGTAAAGGAAGTGGCTTGAAGTGGAGATATATGATATATACTAAAGTATCAAAAAGGCAAAAGCAAAAAGAACCAGAGGATCTCCAACAGACCTACAGCAAATCTGGAATTGACCTTCTCACCCCCAAAAAACCCATTAAACTCCCACCTTGTGGCTTCCCACTTGTAGAATCATAGAATGTTAAGGAGTTGGAAGTAACCTTAGAGTTCATCTGACCCCCACTGCCATGTGCAGGGACACCTTCCACAATACAGGTTTCCCCAGGCCCCATCCAATCTGGCTTTGAGCACTTCCAGGGTTGGAAGTGTCCCAGTGTCCTTCCACCCCCATAGCAAAGAATTCCTTTCTAAGATCTAGCCTAAAGATCCCCTCTTTCAATTTCTACCCATTCCCCTCTTTCCTGTCACTGCAGTTCCTGACAGAGAGTCCCTCTCTGGCTTCCTTTTGGATACTGGAAGGTGCTGTGAAGTCTCCACAGAAACTTCTCTTTTCTGGGCTGAACAGCCCCAGGGGACCTGCTGGGCATCACTGCAAAGGTCTCTACAGACACAACAGCCATGGGTTTCACAGACGGGTCCCCAAACATGCACTGCCACAACAGGCTCTGGTTCCCTGGTGGTGACCCTGGGCCCCTGCTGGGGCACAGGAATTTGGTTACCTTTCATCATTACCTGAACACAAGTGGTTAAAGCTTTGCAGAGACTATTGCAGACAGTAGCGAGAAAAACCTCCAACATATGGGGGTTGAACCTCTATGTTAAGAGTTAGGAGTGTGTTAAGAGTTACTGACTTTGGGGTGCAGGCAGCAGAGGGAGGCTGGGCAGGCTCTGGGGCTGCCCTGTGTCCATGTCACACCTTGGGACCCTGTCCTGGAAGTGTTGTGCCATTGCAGGACATGGAGCTGTGGGAGTTTGAATCTATTTAGAACCACAAAATTGTTTAGGCTGGAGAAGCCCTCCACGATCAGTGAGTCCAAATGTGACACCAGCACTGCTAAGGCCACCACTGACCCATGTCCCCAAGTGCCACATCCACATGGCTTTTACATCCCCACAGGGATGGAGACTCCACCACTGCCCTGGGCAACTTGTACCAGGGCTGGACAACCCTTTCCATGAAGGAATTTTCCCAATATCCAACCTCAACTTCACCTAAGGCCGCTCCCTCTCCTCCTGTCCCTGTTCCCTGGAGCACAGCCCGACCCCCCGGCTGTCCCCTCCTGTCAGGAGCTGTGCAGAGCCACAAGGGCCCCCCTGAGCCTCCTTTGCTCCAGGCTCAGCCCCTTCCCAGCTCCCTCAGCCTCTCCTGGGGCTCCAGCCCCTCCCCAGCTCCGTTCCCTGCCCTGGACACGCTCCAGCCCCTCAGGGTCTCTCTTGTCCTGAGGGCCCAGAGCTGTCCCCAGCACTGGAGGTGCCTCAGCAGTGCCGGCACAGGGACGGGCACAGCCCTGGTCGTGGTGTCACACTATTGCCGGTAGAAGCCAGGTGCTACTACCCACCCGTGCAGACCCCAGCTGGAGTCCAGCGGCAATTCCCACCGGGAATCGATGCACTCTTTCTCAGCTACCACCGTACCCGCCGCGGAAGGATACGGAGCGGGAGCGCCGCACTGCGGCTGCGCTGCTGCAGTTCATCCAAACCCCCGACGCGCGCCGATCAGCCTCCCGCGGCGGGCGCGCGCTCTGTGACTGACAGGTAATCCAACCAATGAGCGCTGCGACCTCGACCCGCCTCCCTTCGCCTCACGCCTGTTTCTTCCACTCCCCTTCCCTTGTCTTTTTTTTTTTTTTAATGCTGCTGGTATTCCATTGGAGATTCCGATTGTCAATTGGACCCTTGGACCAATAGTAGTGAGGCTCTTTAAAGAGAAGTAAAATGAGGCCAATGGGCGGCCTCCCCGCCCAGCGGCGGGGGCGGGGCGGCTCGGGGGCGGGCCCTCAGAGGAGGTAACGCTGAGGGAAGAGGCGGCGGCCGCACAGCACTCGGGGAGACGGAGGAGGAGAAGGAAGGGGAGAGGAGGAAGGAGGGGAAGGAGCAGTGGCTCTCGGCGGATCCTGGTGGCTCCTGGTAGGTGCTGGTGGGTGCCGGGCCCGGGGTCCTGCCCTATGGGCAGGGTGGCTCTGCTGGCCCTGCGCGGGCCGTGAGGAACAGTCCGGGCCTGGTCCCGGCGGGGCCGGGGGCGCCTCCCTACGCCCTCGCTCTTTTTGTTGTGGTGGGAGCCGGGCTATGTTATCCCGTTCCCGCCGGCATTACCCCCGGGCTGTGGTGGGAGGATCGCTCTGTGCCGCCCGTGTGTGTGTGTGGGTGAGGGGAGGGAGGAATAAAGAAGTTGTGCCGCTCCCTCTCTCCCCCGCTCCATCCCTCCGTGCCCGGTGTGTTTTCCTTGCAGGGGTCCGCTGAATATCCTGAGCCGGAAGGGACCCGCGAGGATCATCGCGTGCAGCTCTTAGCGCTGCACAGGACACCCCTGCATACCTCCTGGACGTGCAGTCAGGGCTAGGTGTGCGAAACTCCGTGCAGTTTTGGAGGAGAAAGTTAGGAGCGGTGTGGGGTGAGGAGTTGTGTTTGGAGCTAGGAGTTGGTGTTTGAGATTGTGAGGCCTTGCCTCACCCTTTTGTCTGTCCCCTCTCCTTGTCTGCAGAGCCGCGGGTGTAAAATACACATAGCCCACGTGAGACAGGACTCGAGATTACTGGTTTTATTCACGCCTTTAATGCTGCAGCAACCTGTGTGTTGTCAGAGGGCAGGGGTAGGTGGGATACTGGGGAGAAATTTCTCCCTGTGAGGGTAGTGAGCTGCTGACACAGGCTGCCCAGAGGACTTGTAGCAGCTCCATCCCTGGGTATTGTTGGTAAACAATCACAATCTGGTAGTGTCTCATTTGTCTCGATAAGTGCACGGAGGAAGCTCTGTCGTGATAATGGCAAATGGTTGATGTTGTTGCTGCAGAGTTGTGGAGTTCCTGTTTGTAGGGGTTTTTTGGTTTTTTTTTTTCATTTTGTGGAGAGTGGAGGGGAAGAGAAGTGCAATGCAGCGTGGTCTTTTCGTGTTCACTCTGGGGAAATAAAAGAACGGAAAAAAGCGTGTGAATGAGTGAAGAGCTCTTGTGATGATTGTGGAGAGCTGTTGAACAGCTGGGATTCAGGCTGCAGGCTGGTCTTGTGTCTCTTTGGTTGTCCGTCACAGTTTCTGACTGAGAAAAACCCAACACGTGCGTTGTGCTCTTTTCAAATGCTTGTGAGTGGAATAGCATTAGGAGAAAGTTTGTTTACTGGGCTTACCAAAACAAGTGTCTCCAAAAACCTGCAGCCTGTGTATATTGTGTCTGGAGCTCGTGCTGTCACAGTCCAGGGGTATAAAGGGGTTAGATTCCATTGGTAGTGAGAGGTTTATAATAACAGCTTGTTAGGAGACCGCAGGTAACAGCAGGTTTGTCTTTTCTCAAGTGTTTTGTCTTAGCCTGGAGAACTGTACTTTCAAACTGATTCATGACATTACTTCTGTGGGGGCTGGCCTCTGCAGTGGAGGACTGATTAGTCCTTGCTCTGTTCTCCAGGCTGGAAAAGAAACACCCTCTGGTTGAGGTGAGAGGCCAGCAGAGCGAGGTTGCTTGTTTAGATTTTCTCATGCTTTGTCGAGGTGTTGGTGTGAGTGGGTTGTTTGTGTGCTCCTTCTGAGGCACAGCTTTCAAACTTCTAACGTTTACAAGCTCTGGTGAATTCGGGGGGGGGGATGAGAGTGTGAGTAAAGGAGGTGTTTGTGAAGTCCCTTCCCCCCTTTGCTTAGCACTATCATGATGAAAGATAACATTAGTTGCAAATGCCTTTAAGAAGTGGAAGGGGAGGGTCTTGTTTAAGGTGGTTTCCACTTGAAGATGAGTCTGAGCATATGTTGAACAGCATATTGGGGTGTTGAAAAGAGTAACCTAGCAGCTGATTGTTGTTCTGCAGTTGTATAGGTCAGATACACAGACAGTCAACAAAAGGAGTGTAAGTGTTTGAAGATCCGTTTTTTTTTTTAATTGAAGAGGTTGGATGTGCATGATAGAACCTTGGAGAAGAATTCATCAGCTTTTCTGAGGTTTTGTTTAACTGTAAAAGAAATAGGAAAATTGAAGCAATTGAAAAAATGAGGTTAAAGATTTGGTCTCTGAACTGTTCTCTTGTTTCCTTCCACCCAGCAGCTAGATTGACCAACAAAATCAAATACCCTGGAATTGCACAGTGAATCTCCAAATGAAAGGCTCTCCCTGGGTCCTCCTCCATCTTCCTGTTCCACTTGATCTTTCAGAAGTCTTAAGCACCAGTTGATATAATTGAGTTTATTGGAGCTCAAAAAACCCTCCCTGCTACTGAGGGCAACTTTAAAAAACAAACCTTGTTTCCATCTCTCTAATCCCTTTCCCACAAAAGTACTGGGAGAACAGGCTTTGTAGTATGTTCTGGGTAACAATGAATCTGAGCTCTGCTTGAGACTGAAGCAAATTCCTAAGTTTTGTTTGTATAAAGAACTGGACGCAAAGTTTTAATTATTATAAAAAGTATTCCAGAGTTTTCAAATGTATTCAGTGCCGCCTTAATGGTTGTGCATGTAAATGCCCTGTAATTGAAAGCATCCATTTATGGGCCTGACTTGCTAAGTGAGCTGTAAATTCTGCTTTTCAGATTGGATTTAATGACTTTTATCATAAAGCCATAAACTGGTTGTGAACTGTGCCGAGAGGCAAACAATACCTAAGCTTACTTTGCCAAAATATTTGTAATTGTTGATTTGTTAAACTGAATTGCTGCAGGTCATGCGATAGGATTAGGTTTTTGTAATAGAGTGGAGAGTACAGGCAGCCCTGTGCTCAATACTCTCTGGGCTAGAAGAAATTGGCCACTGCAGAAAACCTTCCTAAACATTCCTCTCCACTTCCAGTAACAGAAACTCCATTGCAAACAGTAAGCCTTCATTCCAGGTGACTTTTTACTCTGATCATGTGTTTGACAGCCACAGTGTGAAGGAAGACCAAGCAGAGACCGCAAGAAGGCAGCTCCTGAGTCTCCCATCACTTTAGTCTGGGGTTCGAACTTGGTTTAAAACTCTGCAGCAATAGGAGATTAACATCAGATACATAACATAATGGAACCCTGCTATCAAGGGGCTGGGGGCTGGCTTGTCTGAGGAACACTAGGCCACTATTGAAAGTGCACTCTCATTAACTAATTGTTAAATGCAATTGTTTGGGCTTTAACAAAGTGGAGGAGCTGCTAAGCTATAAACTGAAGCAGGTACCTAGGTAACTGATAGCAGCTCTGTGAATATTCCTGTCAAATTTAGCCCAGGAGTATTTATTTTCTAAAATAATGAAGCTGACACTTGCCTGTTGCACATGGAAAATTTTAGTTAAAATTAATGAGGTGAGAAGGGCTTAAACTGCTGTGTTTTGGAGTGCTTAGTCACTGCTTTTCTGAGGCTGTTAATGTCCTTTGAGTTTTAAGAAGCAGTACTCTGATGTTGTTCATAATACTGAATAAGTGGAAGAATTTTGCATCTTTGTAGAGACAAGTGGATTGGCCAACTACAGTTGTGGTAGTTTTCCTCTTCTGCAATTTTAGGAGAGTTGCTAAAATACATTGGGCCCTCCAGTAGTTTAATCAAAGGTCAATAAAATTAGCAACTCTTCCTTCTCATGTCTCCTGTTGCAGGCAATTTTAGTATGCCATGAGTGCATGTGTTAGATGGAGTGCTAATTTTTTTAATAGCAATACACCTTTTCATTACTGCATTTGCTACAATTTGAGGTAGTCCTTAGTAATTGAAGAAAAATCTAGCTTCACAAGCTTTTTTAAGATCATGATTATGCTTGTTTAGTTCTATGTATGAGAAATTTGAGTTTTCTCATTTGATTCATAAAAAGACTTCATGGAGTGAGTGAGATACACAGTTGTGATAGGTGAGTAACTATGTTTTCAATGAGTATAGTTATGTAGAATTTCAAGATGCATTGCAATACTAGAGTTTGGTAAACTTAAAAATATGAGTCTCTGTGTAGGCATGTTTCAATTTCTCACTCTAAGGCTGGCCCAGAGGAGGAAATCCCTTTGCTCCTCCTTCCCTCCAAGGTCACAAGCATCATGCCTTGAACTTCATCAGCCTGTGTCAGAGCAGAACCAGGACCTTGATCTTGCTGGCCAGAGCTCCTTGGGATGGGAGCTCTCCAGGGCCACCTCTCCTACTGGGCTGATTGGTTGAAAACTTAAACTAAAGTCTGAGGGCATTACTCAGTGGGGCTGAACTCCCCTTCCAAAGGAAAAAACCAAAACAAACCCTATCACCCAAACCCCACTGAGGGAATACTGCCCTACTCTGACCTGAGTATGAATGAATGAGCAGTAAGAATGAGCACCATATCAATTTTTCTGGTGGTGGTTCTTCAGAAAGGTATTGCAAAACCAGATGTCTGTTTGTAGGAAATGAAAGAGTTAACCCGTCTGGAATTTTGAAAGGCAGTTTTTGGAGGAGTGTTGGGTGCAATAGATGCCCATTGTCCTTTCCACTGAGTGATTTAAGCTAGAGCATATTCTATCTCAAATATAAAAGATTGACTTTGATTTTAGTTTGAAGTTCATACTGAATTCAGGTGCATGTTGTGTGCTTGGTGAAATTGATAAAGAATCTTTTCCAGATTCCAGGATTAATGAAAAAAACATTGCCTTTAAAAAAATCCCAAAAATGGGACTAAAATAGGGAGGAAATGAGCTTGTAGACTTTCTCTCAAATACCACAAATTATTTTCCTCGATCTTCTTTCCTCGTGAGCTTAACTTCTGTCCTCTTTATTTCAGAAGAGCTCTTGCAAATGAAATTCTTCTAAGCCAGAATACTTCTAGTAAAACCAGGAGAGATCAGATTTCTTTATTTCAAGTTTAAGATGAATAAGCAGACTGATATGAAATATGTTGCATAAGGCTTTAGAATAAATTAGCCAGAAATCACTTGATATTTTTGGTAGCACCAGTGTGTTTATAGTATGTTCCAGACACTCAGGAAAAGAAAATTTCCCTTGAAGATTTTAGTCTGCTAGTATGCTGCCCTTAAGGTTTTCTTCATCTTTTATGCTTAGTTATTGCTGGGATCATGGGCTTAATATTTAATACTTGTTCCAGAGAACCACAGTAGAATGGAATAATAGTAGACATGACTCAAACTTTTGACTTTAGAAGTTGCCAACTATGACACTGTTTGACCAACTATAGAAACATGTGTGCATCAGGGAGCAGAGATATGCTGCGGGGGCAGAGATGAAACAAATACCACCAAAGTTAGGCAATTTGTAGCTCTTCCAGTCTTAATCTGTTGGGAGTAACAGCACATGCTCTTTGTGTTCCAGCAATCTAAAGGAACTTTTGTACCTTTCTGGGTAACAGGGAGTACTCCCTTGAGTATCCATTGCTGCAGTTTGAAGGCACAGTCCAGAGATGAACTTGGGATGGAAAGGGCTGAAATGGAAGTTTTCTGCTGTGGAACACACCGCTGCCTTGGTACTACTAGTTCAACTACAACTGGGCTTGGAAAGGGATCTTGAAAATCTCCTTACGGTTACTCACAAAGTCCCTGAATCTTGGTGTCTGGTAGTGGATATTGGAAGTAGTGCACAGGAAGGAAGAAAAGATCAGATTTAGGCCAGGCCATTGGGCCTTAGCAGAAGAGAGCAAAAGGGTCATGATGCAAAGAGTCAGTGATTGTGAAGCACATCTGAGCTCCTTTTAAAAGCAAAGACTGTGAGTACTCAGTTTGTTGAGGAGGTTGGCTGTAAAAGACAAGGGAATTACAAAAAACCGATTCAAGTAAGAGAGGATGTTACATATTCAGCATGTAGTTAATCTGAGACCATTTTAGCAATGTGGAAATGTTTCTTGCAGCATTGGTAAAGATTGTGTTCTGTGGGCATTTGGGGGAAGAACATGTTTTATTTTTTTTAGTGGATGAAGAATGTGTACCAGGCAAAAATCTAGAGGAATGTTTTTAGCAAGAGCCAAATGTCAGCAGTGGCAGTGTATGCAATTATTGTTCTTTAAGAGATCAAAGCTTCTTCTATTACTGTATCCATTTGAAGGTAAAAGTTATAATTGATGAATAGAAATGGGATTTGCTGGTCAAAAATGAGCTTTAACAGTGACTCCTAAACCCTTTGGTGTAAACAAGGTGTTTCTGATAACCGTCTGGGTGGGTAAAATTAGAACCCAATGCAGGTTTAGGGATCCTTACTTTTATTTGAGCTCCTGACAGATGTTCTGCAGCAGACGTGCACCCTGCTTCCTATCTCCAGTTCCTCATGAGATGTAAATTTCTATCTTTGTACTTTATATTTAAATTATAATGTTGAGAGCTTTAGGATAATATGACAAAATGGATAAGTGCAAAGATAACGTTAGACTGATACAATTTTTTTCTGTGGTCCTTAGATTAGTCCTTTTACAGTGTCTTCAAGTACTTGTAGTTAATTTAATGGAAGAAGTAAAGCTTTCAGGCTTGGTCTCTGTCCAGAGGAATGTCCCAAACTGTGAGCTGTGTTCAGATAGTTTCTCTGGGAGGAGAGGCTGAGAGCCCTTTTATTTGAGGGAGGGACGTGATTCAAGTGTACAGAGTTGTGAAGCTTGCAGGTGAATGCAAGTAGTTCTTCATTCTTCAGCAAAGTTTTCAGTGATAGAACAAGAGCAACTTTCTGAAACTAGGAAGGGAATAAATTAAATTACTAGAAGTAGTTAACAGTGGGCACTTAAATACTAGTGCAGTCTGCCACAAGAGGTTGTGAAGGCATGTTCAAAAGGTGGTTAGATGGATTTGTGGACAGGAAGTCCATAAACTGCTGCTGATGGGAGTAAGTAGCAATGTAGCCTTTAATTTTTTAACAGTTTAAATTGCTGAAGGATTATGAGGAGAGCGCACTGCAGAATACAGCCAGGTTCACATACTTTCCTTGAGTAGCATGTCCTTTTGCCACCGTAGGAGCCATTGAAGCACTAGACTAGATGCACCATGGCTGCTTTTTCATTGCAAAATCTCTATTTTTCCAAATTGCTCATAATTCAGCCCACTCGTGTCTTGCAGTTTGCACTATCTTCTCTAGGTTTGGAGCAGAGTGTCTTTTTTTCATAAATTAAGCTGGCTGAAATACTCTCATGTGAGTACTCATCACAATAAGCTGAAGTATTAAGCTGAATGAAGTCCCTGTCCTACTTGTGTCACATTCTCTCTGCTCACCCTTTGAAAGTTACAGGGTCACTACTGGAATAACTTTCTGAAATTCTTATTGATAACTCCTGGCAAATCACTGACATGGCAAAACAATAGCTAGAAGGAAGTTAGTTTAAGCCTCCCAGACTCCTAGTCTGCAGCTGTGATGTATGTTGTGTTTTTGTTAAATAGCTGCTAAGCTGCATAGAATTATTGTTAGAAAGGGCTCTTGAAATGTATCTCTTGGTGTTTTGGGGTTTTTTACAGTTTATTTTCATGGAGGTAACATGTCAATTTGTGCTTTCTGACATGAGCCCACATCTGTAAGGCAACTGTATAAAATTAAGTGTACTATCTGGAAATTTCTGATTAGTTAGGTCTGAGCTTACAGTCATTTGGAAATGTAAAAAGAGATTTTAAAAAAAAAATATTTTCCTCTGAGTATGTCAAAATAATGAGAGTTCAGATGAAATGTATGGAATTTCTAAATTCTTTCGTGCTCCAGGATTTAAGTTACTCAATGTGCATTTGAAGCAGAAAGGCAAATCTTTATTAAAGAAACACCAAACCACCAGAGAATACAGAAAATTTTATTTCATTGTTAGGGGAGAGAATATTGTAAAATTGAGCACCTCATCACAGGGAGTATTAAAAGCTGAAAAATTGGATAAAAGCATCAAGTATGTTTGGAGGGCCTGGAAGAATAGGCTCCAAAAGAGGCTATTTACCGCCTTGGTGGTAAATGAGACCTTTCTGAAGCCTGTGTTTATAAGGCTGACAGTCAAAGGAGTATTATGTGGCACTGAAAGGTGTCAAATTTGAAGCTAAAGAACAGAAAATATTCAGATAAGGATAAGAATTGGTGTGTGGATCAGCAATGATAGTGGTACTTGATTGCCTACATCTGTCAGCACTGAATTTAATATTTAGATATTATACATCAATTGCTGCTCTTTGAAACAAAGTCTCAAAAGCAAAAGAGGTTGTCTCCTTTAGTTCAGTCTTTCTGAATTTCTTGTGTGTGCTTCTGAAGCACCCAATGCTGGCCTTGCTCAAAGGCTGAAGTATTTTTATAAAGCTCCTGGTGACTACTGCTCCCTGGTTTAGAAACCGAGTGTGATTCTTCAACCAGCGGAGGCCATGCAAGCCTGCCTGTTTAATCTTTGGAGCTACTTGGTGTACTCATTAGGGGTGTAATGTCTCACTGCCAGGCCCTCAAATGGTTAAGAACATATCAGGCTGCTTAATTTGGCTTTGTCACCAAAATAAATGATTTAAATTAAAGCACATTTCCAGCTATGCAGTCAACACTAGTGCTGCACATGAAGTCCGGGACTGGAGTTCTCTTTCCACACTCCTGCAATTCATCTGACATCACTTGTAGTACATCAGTACCACGTGTGAGCAGTTTTTTAGCTTGAAAGAGAACTATCTTGGCAAAAACCCCAGAAAAGTGTTGGGTTTTTACTCTTACCTAGCTGAATTTCTGTGGAAAAGCATTAGCACTGGGGCTGAGGTGGTGGTACCACAGAAAGGAAAGGAAGGAGACCTGGGCTTCCTGTGGCAAAAAGCTGTTGTGTTGGCTTGACTCCTTTTCATAGTGGATCTTGAGTGTCTGAGTCAGTGTTTCATTAAAAAATATTGTCTATTCAGTTTTATTTTTCATGTTTGCTGTAGCCAGGCGTCCAATGCAATGCTCAGCAAAACTTCAGTTGGAGTTATTGGGGAAATTTCAGTAATAATTTAATTATTACTGGAAGAATAATTTAATTGCTTCTGGAAGAAGAAGATTTCTTTATAGTCTTGTGTGAAAATGAATGTTTTATCTTTTTACCAGGGCCTCTACAGACAAAAAATCTGCAACAGTTTAAAACTCAGAGAGGGTTGATCTGGATTGGGTATAAGGAAGAAATTCTTGTCTCTGAAGGTGGTTACATCCTGGCACAGGTTGCCCAGAGAAGTTGTAGTTGCCCCATCCCAGGAAGTGTTGCAGGCCAGGTTGGGTGGAGCTCTGAGCAGCCTGGGATAGGGGAAGGTGTCCCTGCCCATGGCAGAAGGTGCAACAAGATGATTTTTAACAGTTCCTTCCCAAAACACTCAGTGACTGTGTGATTTAGGAGGAAATATTTTCAATGGCTTGCATAAAATTATCAGTGTTGCTCTTGCTCCCTGTTAATTAGAACCTCTGTCTCCTTCCCCCCAGAAAACTACTTTGCATGCTTCTGTCATGTTTTTGGGTGCTCTGAGAAGCTGGTTTATGGAGGTGTAATTTATTTGAAACTGAAATGTCATGCCTGCTGAATGTTCTGTTTTGTGGAAGTTGCAAAGTTATGTCTTAAACCTGTAGAATATAATCTAGTGTTTGTTTGACTTGGCCCTCACTGAAACTGCAAAAATGTGACAAGGCATAAATTAGCCATGAATGCTGTAGCCTGAAGTACCTTGGATCATGCTGTTGTGCAGGTGGGAGACTTCAGTAAGACGAAGTTGGTATATTTTGGATAGATGTGAGGAGTGTGCCTGTACAGGTTGGAGAGGGACTTAAGCTGCCTTCAAAGCTCAAATCAAATAGCCTGAAGGTAGTGTTAGCTTTTAGCTAAAACAAGGTATTTTCAGCTGACTGAACTAATTTACACAGCTTGGGAATATAGGAACTTTCTGGAGTTCAAATACCCATTTGCTGCCTGGAAATAGGATCATTTTTGACTTCAAAGCTGTGCTTCCATCCATAGGACCATTAATGTCCTTGAGCAATTTCTAACAACTGTCTGCCTGTTGATTTCAGGTATTTTATTTTAATGCCTAAAACCAGCCTAATGGAAGCTGCAAAAGCAAGATGCTTTTTTCTAAGTGGCTATCATTTCTCTTTTAAATGATTTGAAGTGCATATTACAGTGAATGCTAAACATAGCTCCAGTTTCAGCATACTTTTTAATATTTCATTTTATACTAATATCCTGATCAGGTGGTTTTACTGAATGAAAGGCTTTTAAAATTGAAAACAGACAGTTCTACTACCCTGATGCCTACAAACTAAGATTTTAACTGTTCCTGTAGTGAATTTTGAAAGTGTTGATTTTAAGGGCTGCCATTTGAGGGGATTTATTATCTGTAGGCCATTGAATTTTAGAGGGGAACAGGCTTATTACTTGACTTAGGGGGAATTTGAAATTGGTCCCCCCATGTAAAAAAAATTGGTAGCTATTTAAAACATGATAAAATGAGAAAAGGTTTGTGGAATGGCTGGCTGTTGGAAGGTTTTTGTCTAGCCATAATGACTAAATCACCTTCCAAACACAATTTCATCTGCTAAATTAATTTGGAGATGGGCAGAACACCCATATATATGTATGCAATTTGTCAATCACTTGGGGAAAATATTAATTAATTAATTAAACCAGCTAGCCTACATACAAATGTAGACTTAAGTTACCTTCTGTATTTGGTGAAATTTGCTTTAGTCAGGAAAGACTTGAGAAAAAAATTAATTTTCTATTCCAATAGTAATCTTGGTCTGTGTTAGCTGTTGAAGAGTCTACAGGAAACTTGATCGTTATTGATGAAGTACCTAACTGCGCTATTTCTGTTGGTTTTTTTTTTTTTTTTTTTTGGGATGCAGTGTCCTGTGGCATTTGGCAGCGAAAGGTCATAAGGCAGACATATTTGTTTCATGTGAAACCTCAGTGCTAACGTGTCTCTTGTTTTTGGTTTATGTTTTTTTTTAGGGATCAGGCGGCAATCTCCGATTCATTGCTTGCTGAGTGTCCTGTCTGGTGAAAGTCATGTCCATATTGCCATTCACTCCACCGGTTGTGAAGAGACTTCTGGGGTGGAAAAAATCTGCTGGTGGCACTGCAGGGGCTGGTGGTAGTGAGCAGAATGGTCAGGAGGAGAAGTGGTGTGAGAAAGCAGTGAAAAGCTTGGTCAAGAAGCTAAAGAAAACTGGACAGCTGGATGAGCTTGAGAAGGCCATTACCACTCAGAATTGCAATACAAAATGTGTGACAATACCAAGGTAAGTGCTATTGTATTTGAAATTGTTACAGCCACTTAGGAAATGCCTAAAGGGATGTTCAGACCTTCTGTGAACAAATGACTAAAAAATAGTTGCATGCTTTTGATTCTTTAAAATTATTTAAAACCTCTATTGGATTAATACGGTGCTTGCTTATAATGGAATCACATGCTTTGTGAAGTCACAATTTCGTTACATTTCAGTTTTCATTGATATGTAGGATCCCGTTTTTGTGTATTCTGATGGTATTTAACACTGGTCTTAGTTTGTAGCCCTGCCTTATGTTTTTATTTAATGACCCAGTCTATACCTGGGGAGGGGGGCATGCTTGAGCCAACAGTTTTACTTGAAAAAATACCAAAAGACTAGTTTTTCCTTGGTCAACACTTCAGTAATCTAATTATTTTCAGTTGTATCTGCTACTGTTAAATGCTACAAGCTGCCTCCATTCTCCCTTTTGAAGGGAAATTTTATCTTTGGAGGCAGGTTGTCTGAAGACCAGTTTATTTACTGTAATTATTGTTATTTTTTAATAAAAACACTTTTTACTTAATAACTTGGGGTATTTCTAGAATTGCTCTTCTGATATATGTAAAGATCTAGATGAACAACTTGCATTCTACCCCTTTGACATTCCCAGCTTAATTCATAGCAACTGCTGTGCAAGAGCAAGGGTTGTGTTTGTAAGTATAATGCAGTCTGCTCTTGATTCATGTTGCACTGAAATTCCACTGGGGTGCCTGGGCAAGCTCATTGTGTGTGATAGAAGTATCAAATCATTTCACAGGTGTGTTTTTCCTTGAAAAAGTTAGAGAATTTCACTTTTCACTTGACATTAAAATTACTTATAGGGGAGAGGAACTACATCTGGTTTATGAACTTCATTTCTGTATTAGCGCATTCATCCTAGCTACTTTTAAACTTTGTATTAATCATAGCACAAGCTAGATTTGACTGGTGTCACTAGTGATTCCATATATCAAATGTGTTGTAGCTGTTATCTGATAATGGTTTCAGCATTCTGTTTTCAATTTGACACACCTATCTGGGAAAGTCATGAGTCACCCTGAATAAATGGCTATTTTAATTCTTATTTTTCTCTTTTTTCTTCATATTTTGTTTCTAATGCTGCCCTCTGCTTGTATTTTTTTTTCCCTAGAATTTTTCCCTAGAACATACCCAAAAATTTCTGGTTTTGTCTTCTGTTTTCTTCCTTTTGCCAGATGGAAACAATAGATTAAAAAATATTAGTGCTTTCTTGTCTTAGTGTATTATCAGCAGACTAAGATTGGAACCTGTAAGGTTTTATGCTTCTTGAGATGATTCTGTGTATTTAGCGAGTCTTTACTGAGACTGAGGTGAGGTGCTTAATTGGAAGTTGTTTCATATGACACCAGTTAAGCACACTTGATATAAAAATGTGTACCTAGGTTCTAGAGCTCTTGGATTTTATAGAGCCCTCCTGCAGGGATACTGGAGGAGTAGGTATTGCTATTTCAGAAAAATAGATGTCTACAATGAATTTTATTAGAAGTTACAAACAGTATTCTAATACATCATTATTTTTGAGTAGACTCTACTCTACTAGAGTCTAGTAGAGTATGCTTGCATGACCTTTTGCGCTAAAGTGGACATAATAAATAATTCTTTAACATGGAATACAAATATTCTGTGACTAGCAGTTCTTGCTGTTCTCTGTCCTCCACTCAGCTGTAAATCTGATGAAAAATCTGGAGAATCTGATGAAAAGAACTGGACCTGGATTTTACTTCTCTTGAGTACCTTAGGAATAAGTTAGGGAGAGTTTTTCAGTTGGTGTTAGCTATTATATAGGGCTTAATTTTAAATTAAAAAATTGTTTTGGCACGAAGGGGCAGGGTGATATCAGGGCTGCCAGCAGTGCCATACAGAATTTTTTAATTTCATAGCTGGGTTTTGTACCGTTGATATTACTTCACTTTGACAGCAGTAGTTTGGGTTCCCAAGAAATAATGAATGTCAACTCAGTACTGTAATGAGTTCTTGGAGATTCTGTTCTTGGATTTAGTAAGTTAATGAAACCACTGCTTGAGACCCACTTTAATGAATGTCTTAAAGATCTGCAGATCAGCAGGGATAAATAATAAAATGCTGAATTTGAAACTTTTTCCTTACTAGTCAGCAGGAAGTTTGTGGTGCCAAGCTGCTGAGATGCAGTTCTGATGTGACAGCTGGGCTAGCTTTCCAAATGTTGTTCTGCTCAGGGAGGGCTTTTGTGTGTGTTGGGGTTTTTTTAGTTAGCTTTAGTTTTACTTACTACTGTTTTTAATTTGGTGGAGATATTGACTACTGTCGTGGGATGCTTCTGTTTGTCACTGTTGCATTGTTCCTTAAAAAAAAGTTTCAGTTGCAGTTTCACAAGTTTCTGGTCCCCTGGGAGATTTCCAGAGGTTTGATACAGTGTTTAACTATAGTATACTTTTTCATCATTGAAACCTAAAGCTTCTAAACTCCCACAGACTTTTCACGAACTGAGAAACAGCTTGAACAAAAGTTGTATTAAATCACCTACTCAGAAATCTGCATTTCTTACTGTGTGTCATTGATAATTGTGCTGAATCAGGTTTATTCTGCTCCTGTGCTGTTTGTCAAGGTGACTGCACACTAAGGGAGGCTGATCCTCTGTGTACTACACAAAAGCTGCTCATGTGGTAATTAACACAACTTCTTACGAGACTAATGGAGGTTCTGAGAAAGCAGAAGCAAACAGATGGAGTGGGTGTTGGCATTGCACAGCAGGACTGCTTAGCTCTTCATAAGTGGGTCAGTAATCTAGAGCAGAGGCTAAATAAGTACAGAAGTCCTTTTGACACTAGCCCTCTAAGTAATTTGTAGTTATCTTGCTGAATCCTCCCAGCAAGCCAGTGGGATTCTAATCACATAATCCCTGTGTATTCTGAAACTAAATGTTGGCACGTGAGTTCACTTTTCTAAAATACAAAATTAATTTGGTGGTATTTAAGAGCTTGTCTTCATGCTCTCTCATGCAGTTTTGACATGGGCAGAAGATGGAGTCAGTGGAGAAACATTGTGAGCATCCTTCTTCTAATGGAGCAGTTTCTTTCTTCCTAGCCTGGATTATTCTTTTGAATCTCAGAATCCTAGATTAGTTTGGGTTGAAGGGAACCTTAATGATCATCTAGCTCCAACTCCCCTGCCATGGCCATGTGCAGAGGCATCTTCCACTAGACCTGGTTCCTCAAAACCCAGTCCATAAATGCTTTGTAACTAGTGGAGGCTGAAATCCAGGCATTTAACAAACCAAACCATGCCATGTAGTAAATAATCAGCTGGCAAATTTTCCTATCTTTGGCATATAGTCTGGCATATAGTCTTATCTTTGTTATTTAAAAAGTTGTTTCAGTGGTAACAGCCCAGATAATTGGAATCCAAAGTATGAAAACACAACTAGTTTCAGCATCCCAGTATTTTGGTGTGATTAGCTGAGTCATTTTTCTGTCTTAAAAAGAGTACAGATATGCTTCATGCCTTATTTCTCCTTCTTTTAAATGGGACCACAAAACAGTTGCTTTTGTAAAGTGCCTTATAATGTACAACTAGTAAAAAGAGTTTGGTTGAGTCAGGTTTGGAATAATATTGACCTGGACTGTTGTGGTTCCTTTTTTTTTCAAAATTAGAAATAAACTTAAAAAACCAAAACCAAACCAAAACCTAAGGGAAGCATTGAATTTGGACAAATTTTTGTTGACATTAATAGCAGTAGTCATATTATAGTTATTATATATAGTTGGTTTTGGTACTGTATGTGGAACTGTAGTTAACACTTGAGTCTCAGCTTTAATTGGGGGCCTTAGTTCTTGCAGAGGAGGTAAATTTTACTGCTGCTTTATATTAAAAGTAGAGCTTTATATCACAAAAGTAGAGCAATACTGGAAGTTGATGGAGAGCACTCTTGACAGATTTTTGGCTGAAGAAAGGTTTAAAAACCCAGCTTTCTGAAGTAGTTGCTCAGAGAGTCTCTGCTGGGGTGCTGGTACCATGCAGGTGCTTCAGAGTCCCAGGTGAAATGCAGCAGTTGCTTCCAGAGCAAGGGCTAATACTCTTGTCATGCTTTTGCTCTTCAACCAGCTTTGCCATTGGAGTTTTGGTATTATCTGGTCTTATATGTGCTTTCCGTTCCTCATGTTTAACATGAGGAGAGTTTCCCTGTGCCGTGGTTTTTAGAAGCTTATTCTTGCTTGGTTTTTTGCAGCTTCCCAATTTTGACTTAGAGAGTGAGAGTAAGAATGTAGATGTTCTATGGAATTTGCAGTCTCTAGTTAGATTTCTAAAGCACCTGGCTTCTGCTTCCAATATGAGCTGAATTCTGAATTTTTGTACCATTCAGAATCAAAGAGAAAATCCTACAATGAGTTCCATGGTTTTGGGAATGTGGAAGATAGTGAGAGAGTGTTGGGAATGTGAAGCACACAGTTACAAATGAAGTGATTGGTTGGAATTACTGATCAACTTCAGTAACGTTGATGGTGCTTTGAGTTTTTTAGGAGGAAGTAAAAAAATTTAAAATGATACTTGTATGGCTCTCACTTCATCCAATAGTAAAGGCTGGTAATTTTTTTAACTGCTCCCATGGAAGTGGTTACACCCTGATTGTTCTGGGGAAATAAGGTGTTGTTATTCAAGTATTGCATTCAGAATACCTTTCTGATATTCTTTCCTAAAAAATGTAAAAACACAGTAGCATGCATTGATTGCATCTGAGGGCTGTAGTGGTTTTGGGTTTGGTTGTTGTTTGGTTAGGGCTTTTTTTGTGAGATAAATATCCATGTGACTTGTGAGCCTGAAAGACTGCTCTTGATGCTAAAGTGAATAATGATATTGACACAACTTCTCTTAGGCTTGCTCAAAGTATCCAGGAAATTAATCCAGTATATCTTAATTTTTTAGTATTTCTGATGTACTCTGCAATGCTTCAGTACTTTTAAAACTGCAGAATCTGATGAAAATTTGTCAAATGCATGAAAACAAGGCCATTTGACTAGATTAAAATCCTTTGAAGAAACTATGTTTTTTATTATATTAATGTTATTCCTTTGGTTGCTTGCCCCACAACCCTTCCCTCATTCCCTACTGAGTAAGACAGGGGGCCTAGGCATGGCTTATGGCACATGTTAAAATTGTTTTCTAGATGTCGGCCCTCTTTATGAGTTATTCTGAGCCTCCGAACATGGAGCTTATGGGTGCAGATCACAGTGTCTACACAAGAGTTAACAGCAGGAGTACACTGGAAGAAGAAATACCCTGTTCAAATACCCAGTTTCAGGGGAAACTGGCCTGGAACTGCTGTTTGAAAACAAATCTTTTAAAATTATGCTTTTTTAATGCCATTTTCATCACATAACTGAGTAAAAAGTAAATTTAGGTGTAAAGAGCAAAGTTTTTTTATGTAAAGAGCAAAGTCAAACCTTCTACCAGTTAGCATGTTTTCTTAAATTTCTTGGGTATATTTGTCAGGAAAGTGATCACATGGCTGCATGCAGTAACCTAGTTTTAGGAATGCTTTTGATCACTAATAGAGCAGAGTTGTCAGGCTGATGCAGCTTCTAGAATAGATTGTTTTCAGGCTTTAATATCTTTCCCCAAAATAGGTTACTTCAGAGGAGAGCACTACAGGTACTCCTTTGTTCGTCCTAAGGTTAAAGCCATAGGACACGGGTAATTTCAGCAATTAAACTGGGGAGCAGGGAAAGCTTCTCTGGGAACTCTTCTTGGAAACTTCCCAACATCTGCTAAGCTATGAGCAAGTTAGTGAAGAGAACAGTGATAGGCACTTGGGTTGGCATAGTGGAGTCTAAAATAACATTCCAATCCAGACAGAGGTGAAGCATGTTTTCCCAGAAAGAAAAGTTGGCACTTTCTGAGAGTTTGTAGCAGAGATGCGGTAATTCACTATTCAAGCTGGGGATGGACAGTTACTCTTAATCATAGTTTAATATGTAAAAAATATCCTCAAACCATGTAGTGTTTCTCAGACTGGATGCATTCAGTTGGACGTAAATGAAAATGCATGAAAACAATAGTTAAACATCTTAAGCTTTAAAAAATATGTATAGATATTTAAGACAATGCTTCAAAGTTCACTAAAGTACTATTTTTCTTGCTGAGATTACAGGAATAATATGCTTGTAAATCATTTGTTGATAAACTGACTCTCTTTTCTCGTGACAGAATTATTGAAGATGAAACAGACCCCCCTCTGTTTTTCTCTTGTTGGAATTTCAATAAAAACATTCTTTAGAACAAAGCCAAGGAAATATTTTCTGGAAGTATGGCAAGAAACAGCTGAGATTTTGGGGGATATTGGCCAAGATTAGCTTCATAATCTTTTGCTCCTCCTTATGATATCTGGTGTTGTGAGTACTTTGGATGTGTTCATTGGAAAGGTGTAGCAGGAGAATCAAACTGCCCTTATTCTGCATCCCATAATTATGGTGGAACTTAAATATTGTTCTCTGTAAAAGACTAAAGGATGTGGTTATAGACAAAAGGATGCTGCCCTAATTATGTAAAATTACATATTCAAACTCTGGGCTGCAAAACACCTTTAGATACTGCATGGACGTACAGTGGGAAATAAAAATTCACATGAGGTTTAACTTCAAGGCTCCCTGAAACTTAATGTCTAAACTAGAGTTTGGCAATTAATATGGCAATGTAGGTAATGTTATCATGTTAAATACTGTTATTCCTTCTTTTATTAACCCTTTTAATCTAATTCCCACATTATAGTCTAAAAGCAACTTCTGTTAGTTTTCTCCTATTTAATTAATGATGTTGCTTCATTTCATGGGTGGAATAGACGGAGGATTGATATGAGTACAAGGTAATGCTTTTTTTTCTCTAATAGCTTTGTTTTCCTCTACTGCCACTTCCTACTGGATTAGTCTCTCTTCAGGGATATGTGAGAGCTTCTTCAGGTTCATTAAATGGACTACAAGAAAGGGACTTTGGACAGGGGCCTGGTGTGACAGGACACAGGAAATGGCTTCCCACTACCAGAGGGCAGAGTTTGATGTGATATGGAGAAGGAATTGTTCCCTGTGAGGATGGGGAGGCCTTGGCACAGGTATCCCAGAGAAGCTGTTGCTGTCCTTGCATCCCTGGAAGTGTACAAGACCGGGCTGGACAGGGCTTGGAGCAGCCTGGAATAGTGGAAGGTGTTCCTCCTTGGCACAGGGTGGAATGGGATGAACTTTTGACTGAAATTAAGAACAGCAATTGTGTTCAAGTGTAATTCAGTGAGGTTTAATTACAAATACTAAACATAACTGTTAGCTTGTTTTGTGGTACAGCTGTGGCTGGTGGTGAGGACTGAATTGCTGTAGCTGAGGTTAAGCTTTAGTGTAGGCATAGCTCAGGTTGCAGCATCTTACAATGATGTCATCCTGAAAAAGGAAGTCTTAGAGTATTAAACAAAGATACTTAGGGCTGCCAGTTTTAAGCTCGTGCAATTCAGGAAGCCATGTGACTTACCCACATAATTTTTTAGAGTTGGTGTGCCAAGCAGAGAGTTTTGGCATGTCGTTTGAGCTAGGTCAATGTGTAAAAATACAAATGTAAAAAATACTTAGCAAGTAGCAAAATGCTGTATAGTTCAAAGGAGCTTGTCTCTTGAGTCAGAAGGAAGAAATGTTGAATTTTGAGGATTACATTATATACTAACTGGAATTCTGGATAAAGGCTGGGGGAATGTGGATTCTGGCCTTGGATTTCCTGCCTTTTCCCAGGTAAACTAAGTTTCTAATTTGCTGTTATTTTTCTGTCTCTAAATGGAGATATATTTTTTTAAGGATTGTGTTAATGCCACCTTCACTGCTATAAGGTGTATTAATTCTTCAGAGAGTGAGCTTAAAGTATGTTTTGCTGTTGGAATATCAGTGATGTGAAAGCAAATTTGGGGATGAGAATGTGAGTGGTTAGGATTTGTGAAAGTTCTTTGTTTAAGTTGATGCTGCTCTTCATTAGGATTGCCTTAATGATAAGGAGCAGGAAAAGTCTGAATTAAAAATAAGTGTTAAAGTAAGTGTTAAAGCTTGCTTGTTTTTTTTTTTTTTTAATTTTAAATGTGCAATTAATTGTCAGGTTAACAACTGATGCTGAGGCATCAGTCCAAGTAAACTTGTGTTTACTTTAGCAACTTACCTGCACAGTAGGTTCTGGTAGAAAGTTCTGACTAAGAAGAGTAATATCCGCATCTTGACAGTTCATGCTGCCATTAAGAAGACATTATTTATGCAAAAAAAAATATGTTGACTGTGCTTTATTGAGAATAGCAAGCCCCAAATTATCTCATAAATAGTTGTTATTTTTTCTCCAATAAAGGAATCAGTCTTCACCCAGCCCCAGTCTATGCTAAACTATTCCCTATCTTCACCCAGCCCCAGTCTATGCTAAACTATTCCCTATCTTCACCCAGCCCCAGTCTGTGCTAAACTATTCCCTATCTTGCTGTGGTAACTCATGCCTTTATAGCTGGCCAGCTATTCAGTGTGGTGAAGATTCCTCTCCTCTTTATATTCTTCTGTATAAGTCAGCCATTTTAGTTTTCTTGGTACTGTAGTACCAAGAAACACCTGAGTGCTGTTTTTACTAGTGTGAATGTTTTATGACAACCCACCCAATTTTACATGAGAAACTTCCCAAATATGTTGCTCAGGCTGTTAGGCTAGGAGGAATTTATAGGCTAAACAGATACTGCAGTTCCTTTACTGCTGCGGCTTTGAACACAAATAGCTGTTTAATAGGCTCCCCACTGATTTAATCCCACTTGTAATGTACACCTGCTAATTTAATAAAAGTAATTTCCCATGTCTTGTTTACTACTTGGGTTTTTTTTTTCACTTACTCTGAGTCAGTTGCACTGCTGATTGGTGGAAAGCTTCTAAAATTTACTGTGTGCAATGCCATAGTCTCATCATGAACAGCTTTCTTTGGCTTCTGTCATGTTGCATTGTTTGAAGCCGACTGGCAGGATACAAGAGAACAATCGGGAGCTGGAGTAAGTTCACATCTCGCTGCATATGCTTTAGAATTGGCAGAAGAACAATGAGGTTGGGGAAATCCCCTTGAACAAGTGCTGCACAGTAATCTGACTTCAGTGTTTGTGCAGAAAAGATCCTCCAAACTGTGGCTTTTCATTACAAAATGTACAAACAAGTCTTAGAACTAGAGCTGAGGATTTTCACTTAGAAACTTCGCTTGTAATGGTAGGTAGACAGGCCCCTTTTTCAGTGCTTGGTTTGTTCTTTTCTTGAGTACTGGATAGAGAAAAGCCTGGTGCATGTGAAGCATACTCAGTATAGCTTAAATGCAGAACTTCAAAGTTACTGTTTAGGTCAGTTAGTGAGTTACCTCCCAGAACTGGTCTTTACTTCCCCTTACTTTTGTGGAAGGCTTCAAGTTGAGTTCCTCTAATACTTGAAATAATTTCAACCCATGCTGTAGTTTTGAAGGTTTGAACATGAAGAAGGGCTTATACCAACTGGTGTGGAATCTTGCAGATTTGTGGCACAGAAATGGTTTTTGAGTCAGGTGTTTGGCTGATAAAGCCTTGTCTCTAAGAGGCTACTCAAAAATTCATCTCATGGACCCCAACTACATTTTTCAGGAGTAGCTTCTGAACCTTGCAGTGTTTGCATAACCTGCAGCAGCACAGCCTTCAGTCAGCCAAGCTCACTGATAATTCTTTACTCTCTTTATGTCATAAATATCCTCTTCTGCTGCTGTGGGATGAATTTGAATATAAACTGAACAGCCGTACCAGGGAAAGGAATTCACATGTGTCCGTAATAAAGAATTCCACAAAACCAATAACAAAAATGCTTTTGCAGTTCTTTTGCATTTTAATTTTGAATGTTCTGTTTGTCCCATGTACCTGTCTTGCAGGTTGATATCTTGTCTAAACACAGTTAATACCCAAAAATTTACTATCCAATGTATGTCTCAATTAGATGAATACAGGAGGAAAACAGAAGGGCTCTACCTAGTGCAAGCTACATTAATGGCAGTCATTTAAAAAATTCTGTAATTGTCTTTGCTGATGGGAACACGTTTTTACTGGAGTTGAGTGCCGATGTGTTTGTTGATCCTCTGGGAGCCCCTCCATGTTTTAGCCAACAACCACAGACATTCCAAGAAGGATTTAAGCGGCTTTCCTCCCAGCAAAATCCATGTATTTGTTAACTTAAATGTTAGTGTTCCTTGAGCCTTTGAAACTCTCATATTTTTGGCTGCCATAGGATAGAGAGAGAGAGCAGGGTGACTGCCACCTCAGCAGAGGGCAGGTGGTGGTAGATCAGGGCTGACTTCTGGTAGGTGGAGTGAGGAAAAGAAACTGTTGTATGTTCTGGAAAAGTGCTTTACCTGTTAAGCAATTGGATGTGAGGCAAGAGCACTTGTGGGCACAGTCTTCAGATGCATGTTGTGGGTGTGGATCATGAACAAGATGTCAAAGACTTCAGGACTTGGCCAAGGTCTTAACACATCCTTTCTGCCTAGGCTTTAGTCAGCAAAGCTCAGGAAGTAACTTTGATACTTATTCTAGAGGTGTCTCCTGCATATTCCAGTTTTCTGTGACAGTATCTGCTGTAGGGTCCCATGTTCTCTTCTGGGCCTGAGGAGTGTAGAAGCTTCTAGTTAGGCACCTTGGCTATTACCTTCTTGATTGTGTCTTATGAAAAGCATATGAACTAATAAAATATCTAAGCAAACATGCAAAGTGCATTTAAAAATAATGTTTTATTTATTTATTCTATTTGAACAATGTATTTCTTCAAGGCTTTTTATGGCTACCTTGCTAGCTGTGAGTTTTCTTTATTTTCATAACGAAATGTGGGCATTGTCAGTGTTGGTGAGGGCATTGTCAGACATAACTGTATTTTTTTGCAAAAAGTGATGTCACAAGTACCATTCATTTCTAAGCCTCAATGTGTTGCTTGGGGAAGCTTTCTCTAAGGCTCAAACTTTAACTTCATTTGAAATTACTTATAGGAAACACTTCTAATTTGGCTATATAATCGATGGTATTTCTTTATGTTTTCATAAAGGCAGTCTGTTGTTTGGGATGTAGATCAAGGTCAGTGCATTCTCTGCTTCACCAGTTTTCTGCCAGGTGTGCATGGCTTGGGCTGCAGCAGGGATTGTGGTGGCCTGCCTGCATTGAGCATTTTGTAGCATATAACTTCTGTTTTTCTTCTTGGGTTTTTGAGATGGGTGTGTAATTCATAGGGGCTGTCCAGAGGAAAGTTCAGTTTGAAATGAGGTATTTAAAAACCCTGTAACTGTTGTTGCAAGAGTAATCTTTTTGCCAAGGTGACATCCTTTTTGAGGACTGTGGACAATTAACTTGAAGGGCTAATCTCTCCCCTTCACTATCACAAATACACAGTAGTTTGAGAAGGTTAATCAAAACATATAATGTTTTCTCAGCTGTCTGTCAGCTGCAAAACAGCCCACACAGGTGGTAGCATCAGTCACTCACCCACTTGGAGGATGACAGACTCAAGAAAAATTACTTGACTTGGCCCTTGCTTGGTAGCTGTACCTGTTAGCTTGTGAGGAAAGCTTTCACCACACCTGCTGTGACTAACAGTGGTTAGAGAACTTGGGATAATGGTCATTTTTTAATGTCTGTTTGGAGTATGATCTGTGAGATTTGTTTGCTATTAACAAAACAATTTGTTGGGGATATATCAGCCAATATGTGATGGATAGGTCTTCATATACAAGTACTTTGTCCTTGGATATTTCTGGTTTTCAGGTCTGTAAAGAATGATACAGCATTAACCTGTGAAAATGCACTGGGTGTCATCGTAACCCACTGCCTGATGTTATACAGAGTAGTTTATGTTTCTAAAGATGTGAAACTGCAGCAGTTAGAAAACCTTTATTGGATATAATAGGGTAACAAATAAAGCAGTGTAGGAATTCCAAGTTACCATTTCAATAATGCCATCTTAAAGCATGAACATCCATGTCCTCACTGTTTGTAGGTTCACATGATAATAGGTTTTTCTTTATTGTTGGTTTTGTTGTGTGGGGTTTTTTCCTTTTTTTTTTTTGTTTTGTTTTGCTCTGTTTTTGTTGGGTTCCCTCCACCCCTTGGTTAGAGAACTGCCATTGTGCACTTGTCATCTTCAATAGATACAGGGCATTTAGGAAAGATTGGTTTTGATGGTTGTTTTGGAACATGTGACTTAGGTTCTTCTTATCACCAGTTAGACTGCTTCAGTGTTTGTGAGATGCAGAGCTGCTGAAAGCTGTGGTGTTTGGTTGGGAGCAGGGAACTGCAGGGCAAGTTTCCCAGCAAAGCTGTTAGCTCATGATTTCCATGGGCTGATTTTGGATGCTCCACATCTTTGGTCTTTGAGCATAAGACTTGTGGCCAGCTCCCTGCTGAGTATTGAAGGAGGTTGAGCTGCGCTGCATGCCTTTTATTTCTCAGTCCTGACACTACCTCTGTGTTGCTTGACCTTGTCATATAGAAATTTTCAGGCTCTACTCCCCACCTGCCTTTGAGCAGAGAGTAGAAACTCCTTGATCAGATCTGTGTCTGAGCAGACCATATGGACAATGAGAAAAGAAAAGAGTATTTTGCTTCAGCTTGGTTTCCATGGCATCCTGGGAAAATTGCTCTTGAACTTTGAGGTTCTATCCTTCCAGGATCTCCTAGCATTGAGAGAAGAATAAAGGTAGCGCTCGTGCTTGACTGTGTTATTCTGTCTGACAGCACTGGGCTAGCATGTCAGGATTTGGGAGAAGGGAGGATAATAAAGTGCTTTGAAGAGCTTATATCTTTATTTTTGCCTATGTAGGCAGTTTGTTACACATGTGACCAGGAAGAAGTGTTCCTTTAGAAAAGGCAACAGAAGCATAGACTGTTCATCAAGATCCCTTGTTGGCCTGGCACTCAGCAGAACTAGAGAAAACTAGCTCCTGGCCCTGGAACAAGCACTGGGCAGCTCAAATGCTGGGCTCTAACAGTATCTTCTGTACATCACGTTCCACTTTCATGTCCCCTGTGGACATCCTTGAAGTTTTAATCTGAAGTAAATGGGAGTTATTCAACGACTTTTTTTCTTTTCCCACAGTGTTAGAGAGGTTAATTGCATCCTGTGCCTCCTGCTTTTCTGGCTATTTTGATGTGTTAATTTTTTTAGCATACATCTATTTATAAGGAAGGTTATTAAGTCATTTTCCTCAGTTCAGATGCTGCATTTTGTATTTGAAGAAATGGTTTTGAATATATTTTATAAAGTTCTATGTAAACTTTATTCATAAAAGCATTCTGAAAGATGAGAGGTTGTATAATGGTTCCTGATTTATATTCCACTAAATATGCACATACATAAATGTATCTTTCTTGGCTACATGTAGTGTGTCTTGAACGTGCCTGTGGTGTGGGGGGAGGGAGAGAAGGTAGTGTTACAGTTTTAAGCAAATATCTGTGTCCTCTGATTGAAGCATAAAGGCCTGCTTTGGGATTCTGGGGAAGGAGGAAAAGCAATTTTTTTAATTTTTTTTTTTTTTTAAGTAACTATGTAAGGCCATCTGCTTAAATAAGTAAATCTAAGGGGTTAGAGACACTTGAGGAGGCTCTCCTAGTTGTAAATGATCTGTGCTCAGTCCACACTTTTACTCTTGTTTACCTGAGCTTGTGCTGAGAGAGAAATCTGTGCTTTCAGTTCCGCAAGAAGATTCAGTCCAGAGCTTTGTAAGACATTATTTGGTATCCTCTTCCTAGACTTGTCAGGCTCTACTTCTCCTTTGAAGAATAGGAGGTTGTGGTGGCAAACCATCTATAACTACCTAAGCTATCCACCTCCAGTTGTGTGTAAATATATGTAGATATTCATTTACTCTGGTTGCTGGTACAGCCCTTTAACAGAACTTTTCTAGGGTCTGCTTTTCTACCCCAGCTTCTATCACAGAATTGTCTCCATAGAAGAATCTTTGTCCAGCTCCTCTGAAGGGCAAGTGCCACCACAGAGTGGTGGAGATAATTTTCAAAAAGAATTCCTATCTGTGGATTTTATTTGGCATTTGTTAACTTATTAGGTCATCCCTCTAGCAGGTGATTGGAAGAGAAATCATTATTTCATGCTGAATTACTGAAACTTTATATTTTCTGTTGTGGGATAATGAGATCAGGACCTCTGTAACTTGATGTCATTGACAAGCAGGAATGAACTGCTGTAGCTCTGAGTCATTACATTTGATGAATGTGTGTGCCTGTTTCTGTACACTTAAGTGAGCAGATGACATTATGTCAGTGACATTATGTCACTGTAACATGGGATGCTGGAGATGCAAGTGAAGACATTGATCAGTTCTGCAGGGGTGCAAAATAATTCAAAGGAGGAGTAAAGTATATATGTCATGAAAGGAACTTAGCATTCATGTCCTTATAGCAGGTTGTTTTAGTCTTTCCTCAGTCAGCATAGTGCAAGTAACTTTTCCCCTGTCACCCCCAGCATGGGGAAAAGAAACATAAACAACATGCTTTTCAGTAGTTGAGGCATTTAGGTCAACCAGACTGTATTTTAGTGGTCTTGTTCAGGCACTTGGTGATGCAGCTAGCTGAGGTGCTACTTGGAAAGACAGGTAATATAGTTAGCATTGCTCCTCTCTCGTTTGTAGGCATTTCAGGCTGTAATAAGGAAAAGTGCTAATTGTCAGTATACAGAAAGGACCATCGAATGAGAGTATAAAAGCATATTTTCATAAAAACATATTTTCATTTGAGACCCAGAATTAAGGAAACCATGATCAGGCAAGTTTGGTAGGAGCTGTCTGTGCTGAGTACAATGCATTTATCTTTGTAAGCCAGTGAACTTTTTTAAATGCTGACATAATCTCTGTTACACGTCAGCCTTTCAATTCAGTGTTTCCTACTACTGTAGACTTTGTGACCATTTCTGAATTAGCTCCAAAGGCTTGGTATGTCTCCTCAGCTGTTCTTGAATCTCAGTTGCATCAGGAAGAAGGTAACTAATACGAGAGGAAGGATTCTTTTCTTCCATACACTAATTCACTGGTCCTTTTCTCAAAGGTAGAAACAGTGGAGTGTAATGGGCAGTGTGTTCACAGGAGTGCAGCTTCAGTGTAGCCACACCAGTGGTAAACTGGAGGCCGAGTCAGCGTTGTGGTTCCTGCCTTGGCTTCCTGCTCACTACATTGCTTTGAAGTCTTGGATCTAAGACATTTCATAGCAACATTGATTTATTTCTTTAAAAACAAAGGTATAAATCTTGTATACAAGGTACAGATCAGGAGTTTGCAGACTTCAACCTGTTTTCTCAGGTAAATTTTACAGAGGCAGCTATGAGCAATGCTAAAGCACTGGCATTGCCCATATGTTATGAGAAAATGGGATTCCATACATCTAATGGCCATTGCTGCTCTAACTCCAATTTGGATAGCTTGGTGTAGCTCTTGAAGCAAATTTTCTGCCTCTCTTCTGCCTACTTGGCAAAGTAACAAAGATGTAAGCCTAGTAAATGTTAGGCTAGTATAAAGGTGCCTGCATGCTTGTATAAGCAACTTATCTAATTCAATTGAAAAATCTGATCATTTTTGTTATTGTTGTTGTTGTTGTAGTTTTTCTTGTATAGTCTTTGAGTAAAAACAGTGAAAACCAACATCAGGCTCAATTCTGTAGGGAAGGCTTTGCATGAGAATTCTAGAATTGGAAAACTGACTTTGATTCTCATCTCCCATTTTAAAAGAGATAAATTGAGTACTGTCACAGATTGCTGAAATTGTTTTTCATTTCAGCCACAGCTTCAGCACTACAAATGCCTCAGAAAATGTAGGGGCAGACAAATTAGATTCAGTGGGAGAAAGGCTCATGATTATAAGATGCAGGAGAAAGGCAAATGGAGAAGATTGCCTTGAACATGAACTAGGCAGACTTGTTAGTGGCTGCAGATTTTGAAAGATGTGAAAGATTCAGGAAGGATATTAGGGGCTCAGTGTAATGCTTCACAAATAAGCAAATTAAATGTCCAAGACCATTTCTATAATGTTTTCTGTATAATGTGGGCTTTGACTAGCACAGTGCTATTTGCATTTCAGGTTTTATTTGTCATATTTCTAGTGCTACCACTTCAGGTAAAGAGGAGGCTGCCAACTGAACTCAATGCCTTTTAGCTCCTTTAGAGCTGTTCCACCTTGCAAGATTTTGAAGCAAAAATGTGTAACTACAGTTGTATATGAATTGTGACAATATTTAATAACTTCTTTATAGAGTTTCTGCTACTTCATATGTAAATATCTTTGAAGTGGTTCTGCCTGCTTCCATCTGATGTTGTACTTGTTGCAAGCACTTAATTTAGTTTAAAAAGTACCTTCACCACACAGAGTGGCCAACACTGTAAATAGTGGCAGGATGGCTACTTGTTCATTCTGTTTCTCAGTAAAAATTGGTAATAAATTCATAGTAGCAACAACTTGTCATATACCTGGTCAGCCCAAGCACTGTGTGTGATAGTTTTGGTGCACACCAAAACTATCGCGCAGAGGATACTGATTAAAATTCTGCTGGCTTCAGGTTTTTTAGCTATAGCCTCAAATAAACAGCATCTCTCTAAAAATGAGAATTGTTGATAAGATCTATCACCTTTATCCCTTTTTGTATCTTCTGCTTTGCAAGTGCTCTTGGGGAAGGTTTAGGATGTCTTGGAGGATGTGCAGTGCTATGCGTAGACATGAGCTTGTTGATGCTGTGGCCATGAATATCTGGTCAATGCTTGCACATATTTGCTTGGATCTGCAAATCAGTGCTTCTGGCTTTTAACTGCATTGAGAAACTGATCCTAATTAAGCAGGCTATGTTGACTACCAGTAGGCTTTAATAGTTGGCATCTGAACATGAGTGAGGGGATTGTGGATTGATCTGTGTATATACTTCTTCAGCTGCTGATGTTTCTATTACAATTACTGCTGCCACAAGCTAAATTGTAAATGTCTTTCTATATTCATCGAGATGAGGTTGTGCTGTCACAGGTCATCATATCCTGTTCAGTGTTCTCCTGCAGTGTCTTTACCACCTAAACATATCAAATACAAGAACTTGGTTTTGGGCAGTGTGTTCCAGATGATATGAGGTCTATGTGTATTTTTTGACTCATGAAGATCAGTACAGTGCATTTCTTTAAACTATTTCATTCATGTAGGCTTTTTTGTTGTTATGGATTTTGATAGGGACATTATTCCTCTGGTTGAGATACATTGCATTAAAACAATTTTATTGCTTACTCATGAGTGTAGCACAAACTGTTTTCTATGGTCATTTGTTGTGGGCAGATCAATAATTTATTTGTATTTGTACCAGGACTTGATAGTCCAGTTTTTGTAGTAGTCTTACAGTTAACTGTTATTCCATTAAGGTAATGGAATAATGAACATCATCTGTGCCACGTAGATAAGGCAATACAAATGCTTGCAGATCTTCAGTAGTTGTGGTTGTCCTGTGTCCACATTTTTCTTGTGTATGTCAGTGTTTTCTGTCTTAGTGAATAAAGACAGTCAGTTTTGGCATTTTGTGTGAAAATTGTAAAGCCTTGCTACAACTCATTGTGTAGGTAATTTCTTGCCCAGAGTACAGGTTTTTTTGGAACTCAGTTTTTCCTGTTAAAGGAAATGATGAAATGGAAGAAATGAAGGCATACTGTGTACTGTTGCGTGCTGATAGCCACATTAAAGATTCTTATTGCCAGAATTGCACAGTATCGTATGAGGTGATGTTCCTTGTAAGCAGATAAAAAGTCAGGTTGAAACACCAGCTCTTAGAACCCTTTCCATTCAGGGAAAGATTCTAACAGAAGTATCTTTGATTCTACCATCTATAAACTTACCTGATCCTTTCTTTACCACATCAGTCCTCTGGTCAGTCCTAAAGAGTCCCAAAGCCCAGTTGTCCCAGGTTTAGTGTGTAGCGGCTTAGTCACATACCTGCTAGATTTGGTTTCCCTAAAAGTACTGGGTCTCAAAGAGCAGTTCTTATTCTTTGCAAATATTTTTTCAGCATGTCTCCTTTCTCTAAGAAATAGTTTTCTCTTGTTAGACCTCCACATCACCTGGGAATCTGAGCCAAACTGGTGCTTTATGTCCCTGAAGTCCCTTATAATAAATTCACTTACTTGTTGGAACTGCAAAAGTAACAATCTTCTGTTCGAGCATGGAGTGCTAAGGCCACAGAACATGATGATTAGCTATTGGGAGCTACTGTTGAAAAGTGTTGAAAAGATAAAAAACTAACTTTTGTATTGTTGACCAAATGTTCACTTGTTTCTGTCAACAAATTGTTTTGAGAACAGCAGTGAAAATGCTCTTTGGAATGAAAGTGTCCAGGAGAGAGGAAGTACATTAGCTTTGAACTTGTGTTTTGGAGTATATTTAAACACTGTCTGCACAGGAAACATTTAGGTACAGTGACACAGAAGCCAAATTATATTTTGAAAACAATGATGGCTTACCAGTGATACAGTGTACAGTGAGTTCAAAACCAAACCCCCTTGTCTGGTAAAATACAAAGCCTGAAGTGTGCTTCCAGGCTTCAGCTTGAGTGCTTACTGGAGGTGAAATGGTGGTACGTCTTGGCTGCCTCCCTCCCACATTTAATTAATAAATTAAATTTAATTAATAAATTAAATGTGCCTGGGAACATTCCCAGGCACTGTCCAACTGGCTCAAGAGTGCCTTGTCCATTCTCTTCAACCCTCAGCTAGGAGAGCAGGGGAGCTGCATCTGAATTGTCCACTGTGACTGGGTCCCAATGGTGTGCGACTCACAAACCTGGGAATGGTGTGGGAGAACAATAATTGGCACAGCCTGGTGCTGGGGAATGTCCTAGCTGCTTTCTAGCATACATGATCGCATTCCAGGGCCTGGGAATATTTCCAGACAAGGCTTGACTTATGAGTACAGATGTTAGTACTTGATTCTCCTGAAACCTTTGTGGACTTACGCATGGAAAGGACTCTTTGCATCACACAAGGTTTTGGACACTTCAGAAAGGTAGATTTAGGAGTGAGTGATTCCTGTTTATTTTGAGGCAGTAATTCTGCACTATTAAAAATCTGTACCTCCTGTCTTACTTTCAGATGGTTTCACTGGTGGTTAAAATATCTTTCAGAATTCAGTCACCTTTCCAGCACCACCTTTGAGGGATGAGTAGACATGCATGCCCTCTGTCAGGCAATGGTTTGTGTATGAATAAACATACTGCGACCTTTCATGGAAGTACTGTGTATTGAAGTATAGTTTTAGGTTTGTGAGCAATTTAGTTTTGATCTGGTGTGCATGTCTATGAATTTTAAGAGTCTTGATTTATTGCCTGGGTGATGTGGTGAGGGGCGGTCTTGCACCTTGGAGGCTATGGATCTTTTATGTCAGCAGGAAGTAGAGAAACTCTTTATTTCTTTAGATGTTTCTTCCAGCAAACAGTAAAATCTTTGTGAGCTGACTTCATTGATCATATGAAGTGATTTCCTACTGGCTCTTTCTTCTGTCTTTGATTGTGCATTACTGGACTTTAAGTGTAGTCCTGGTGTAGATGAAACAGTAAAACAGTAGTACTAATCCCAGCTCTAAGCAGACATGCATCCCAGAGGATAGCATGTCATGTAAACCAATGACTTTGGAGCAGTTTTCCTGCTCTGATTGATCACTTTTCTGTGTCTCTTGGCCTGTCCTCCCTCCATGGTGTTTTGAGCTTCATTCCAAGCTGTGGCTCTGTCACACAGTCCGCTTCAGGATACTGTTTGTCTTTCTGCAGGTTGTGGAATATGCTGTCAGCTTCAAATATTAATAGGGAGAAGAGTTAGCAATATAAAATACTGTTCCTATTCATCCTATTTTGTCAAGGGCTATGAACTCTCTTGCATGTAGTGTATTAAAAGCCTTGTGAACCAAATGCTTGGCATGTCATGCTTACACCAGTGATGCACCCCACAATTTTGGGAACGTGTAATCTGTGTGACAGCTCCACAGTTTTGGAGCACTGCTTTGTATGAAGGATCCATTGCTCAAAGGTAGTGAGCTGTCAGAGCTCACTGTGTCAATTAATATGCAGCAGTCTTTGTGTCTGCTGATTATTCTTCTAATTGCATGTAAAGATGATCTGTCTTAGCAGCAATAGTGGTGCATATTTAAGGACACAGTACAGTGCAGAGATGCTCCCTGCTGTCCATGTGTCTTCAGGGCAAAAGCTTCTGACTGCATTTCAAGAATGTGGAAAAGAGAGGCTGCAGGCCCTGCTGATGCAGCCATGGGCAGGATCTCTCTGCTCACTCGTTTGGAGAGGTGTGATGCTTCTTGAGACCTGGATGCAGCTTGTTCAGGATGGTTGCCTTTTCTGGAGAGCTGGATCTATGCCAGAGAATGTGCCTTCATCTCTGGCTCTCTGCTGCTCTCTACTAGGCAAACTCATCTAGTACAAGATTTTACTTGTATCTATAATCAGTAATATATCAAAAGGCCTTATTTTATTTAACATATTTATTTGTGATAAAAGCAGGCTGTTGCCACCCACAGTTACACTCTCCTTTGTAATGCTCATATAACTACAGTGAAGAGAAGTGATTGGACTAAAAAGTAACTCAGAACATGTATTTTCAGTCATGTTTGTTCTCTGGTCAGATAGCCAGTTTATTGATTTTGGTTGCTTCTCACTGGCTTGCACATTTCAGCCTCATTGGGATGGCATTAGAAATGAAGTGTGTGGTAGAGCAAGAAGGAAGCAAGACCCATTCATTGCCTTCACCAGTTGCCAACACTTAGGTTTTATTAAAAGTCACTGTGGAATTGAGGTGGTTGTCAGCCCTGAAAGTGGTTTCAAGTCTAGTGAAGTGGTGTCTGCTCTTTTGTTTTGTAACACTAATGAATTTTCCCTGTGTAATGAGAAGAAATAAAAACATCAACCTCACTTTTCTTTTTTTAAGCACTCAATCCAAACTTGAGTGTTATCAGCTAAACTTGGTAATTTAAATTTCAGTCACAACATTTGTATTTAAAATCGGAAGTTTGGTGACCTTGGATTCTTCCTGTTGCAACTTTCCAGAGGCTGTTAATTTTAAAGGTAACACAGCAACCAGCCAACTTCAGGCTGCATATTTAGGGAGGAGAGATACAAGTTGCTTATGAAACAAATTCTCTCAATTTCTGAAGTGAGAGTATATTAGTATGTTGCTTATAGAAAATAGTGTTTTCAGTGGCCACTGAGCAAGTATGTTATAGAACTGAGCTTCATTTATGTTTCTGAAAGTCTGCTGCCTGTTTACAATGCTGTGCTGTTTTCTTGCTTTGTTAAAATTGCCTCTGCTCTAGTTTGAGTCTGTGACTGAATGTTCCTTTATCTTTCTCATTGTGATCTGCTCTTTGAGCCAGTTTGGTAAAGGCTTAGCTGCCTTTCCTTTTCTCCTGCTTGATTTAGCAATTAAAGTTATGTGATAGTTGAATCTTAAGGTATTATGCTGTAAAACATTCTGTTTTGTATACTACGTGAAAGAATATTTAGCTGTTTAATCAAGGAGAGTACAGAAAACAGCTAAATATCATCTGTAATGTGTTTTTCTTCAGACTTTGAATTTCTGTTTTTCAGAATAACAGCAAATTAGTCTGTGCATGGAAAATGAGATTAATGCTGAAGTGGTAATACTTGATTGAGATGTTCAGTTTTATATATGCATGGCCTTTGTTTGAAGTCTTAGGGCATTTTATGTTTAGAAACAAAAACAAAAAACCAAACCAAAACAAAATCAAACGAAAACCAACCCAACCCAGGAACTACCTTTGAAAATTGAATTTTGTAAAGAACTAGGCTGAGGAAGTTTTGCCTGTTTTAAGGAACATTGCAACTGTATCAATTACTTGAAACCTGAGAACTTATTCACCTTTAAAAACATTTATCATTTACCTTGAATCACTTGTTCCATTTTGATAGCCTCCTTCATATAGAAAATATAGCATGAGATGTCAGTTTAAATGCCAGTCTAACTGTGCTCTATCTTCTATGTGAAAGGAAGTATTCTGTACATTTTTCCATGTTTGACATCATGGTGTTTTGAATAACCATGTTCCATATTCATATCAATTTTTTGTTTTTGTTTTCAATTTATGCACAGCACTTGCTCTGAAATTTGGGGACTGAGTACAACAAACACGATAGATCAGTGGGATACAGCAGGCCTTTACAGCTTCTCTGAACAAACCAGGTGAATATTCTGCCCTCTCTCGCATCATAAAAATCTTGTGGGAGGGATTGGCTTTGGAGGGTCTGTAATGGGATGCTTTAGCTATAAAATAGACTAAAATGATTCCTAGACCTCTCATGGTACAGCATTTTGAAGTATTTCCTTGCCAATGTAGAAATCAGTGTGTTCACAGCTGATGTTTTGACCAATGAAACTCTTAATTCTACTATTACTCCTTTTTCATGCCAGTGCTATTGAAAGAATGGGAAGACTTGTTAAATGCAAGCTCTAATGTGATTTGGTATTTATATTAACAAAATTGGAGAACTTAATTCTTTAGACCTAATCTTACAAAGTGTTTAAACTGCTTTGTATGCCACAAGCTTTCAGTTAAATCTTGCTAATTGGCTCAGATACGAGCTACTAAAGAATTGTTTCTAAATTCTTCAGTACTTAATGGTGGGCAAATTCTAAACAGGGTCTTTATTTTTTCATGTCACATTACTTGATTTGTGTATTGAGGTTTGTCTCCCATCCCATAACAATCATAAACATCTGCATTTGTGTAAGCATATGCAGTCTGTCTTAAAACTAGCAAAACATTTTCAGCTGGTAGCAAGGCAGATGAAGTGAAGAAGATAAACTGTACAGCCCTTACAAGATGTGTATTCATATGTTTTGCATTGCAGTTATACTGCCATGTGGATCACTTGGGCAGCTGACTGCTTATAGGCTTATTTGCAGTCCTTTGGGAATTCTTATGCTTAAAACCATAAAGCATCCATGCCACAGCAAAGCCTTGAGGTGCCTTTAGCAGTGGAAGGGACCATTAAGTGTGTGATTTTATTTTTAACAACTGTCTTCTGCATTTAAAAAAAAAAGCATATGAAGCAATCATTCTAAATACTTGGTTGTATGTAAGTGGCTTTTAATGAACTCTAAATTCACTGGCAATAATTTGAGCAGCTCAAACACAAGCTGACTTTGCTTGATACGATCATTTTCATTGCATTTGAAGCCTTTCAATTAGAGTTATAGATGTCACTAGCAGAGTCAATGCACTGAATTCTGCGAATGAGCTAGCCATGTGTGTACTCTGTTGCTGGAGTGATCGAGGCAGCACGCAGTCTGTAAATGCTTCTCCACATCTTTCCCCTGCAGATCTCTCGATGGCCGTCTGCAGGTGTCTCACCGCAAGGGATTGCCACATGTCATTTACTGCCGCCTGTGGCGCTGGCCAGACCTTCACAGCCACCATGAACTTAAGGCAATTGAAAACTGTGAATATGCTTTTAATCTTAAAAAGGATGAAGTATGTGTAAACCCTTACCACTACCAGAGAGTGGAGACACCAGGTAGGAGGGCTGCTTCTGAGTTTCTGTGTCAGCATCTGTTTATGTTTATTCAGCATACTGTTTTAAATGAAAAACAAGAGAAAAGTGATGTCCTCTCTTGATAGAAGTTCAAGATTTTTTTTGAGATTGTATCCCTGAAAGTTTTTAATAGTAAAGTTACTGAAAAATCTTTACGAATGTGTTTATAAAGACTTCCAGTACTGCTAGCAGTTTCCAGCTGGCCAGGTGCAGTTCTCACTGGATAGGACAAAAAAGTTGATTTACCTTTGCTAATGTGGAATGGTCTTATTTAAGGCACCCCAGGAATCCCATCTCTTCCAGTGAACTAGCTGTGCAAATGTAGTATTAGCAGTGCTGAGTTTCAGAAGATTTCAAAACATCTGAAGAAACTCTTAGATGGTTTAGATTTATTTTTTTCATTTTAGGTCACAAAATTGTGTATTTTGATTACCAGTAATTTTTGAATTTTGTCTTTCCAGTCCTGCCTCCCGTGCTTGTGCCGCGGCACACTGAGATCCTGACGGAGCTGCCACCTCTGGACGACTATACCCATTCCATTCCTGAGAACACTAACTTTCCAGCTGGGATTGAACCACAGAGCAATTACATACCAGGTATTTTCTTAACTCCCACTCTAGACAGCGTGTTCTTACATTGTGCCACTGGAACAAAGATGGTAATTTCATCCTTGTAAATGATCAAATTAATTGAAATATGCACTAGTAAATTAGATTTAGTTGATTTCGTGTATTAATTACAGTGCAAATACCTAAACACTGTTGTTTGCAGAACATGATCCTGCATGAAACCATATTGCTGTCATTTCACAATAGCTGACTTGGTTTCAGTAGCTTGTTTGAGATTCCGAATGCTAATAAGTCCACAGTAGATTTTCGCCTTCTGCTTTAAGCGTCTTTCACAAACATGCAGGGGTTGCCAAATGCTGTACATTTGAGATTGAGTAATAAACTGATGCTCAATCTCATCCTATGTAATATCTAGAGAAAACTTTTAAGTTGCAAAGCAGTGACTTAAGTGTCTTGATCTGTAGTTCACATCAGTAGTGGTCTGCTTTAGCTTTTTGTTACTATTGTGTGCATACTGTTTTATCTTTCTAGTATGAAAGAGCAACCCAACAATATTGAACTGGTAAGGAATTTTTCCTCCCTCTTTTTTCCCCTTTTCCACCCCAAAACAAACAATGCTGATCTGCTGCACCTGAAACCCTGTTACCCTCATTGAAACGTAAAATCAGTGACCTTTTTTTCCTGCCCCAACTTCCTGTTTCCTATCTCTTCAGGAAGTTACATGGAGTGCAAAACCAAGTAAAGCTGAAGTTTGCTCATAAATGTTTAATGCATTCATGTTACAAATAAGCTGAAAATTCACATCTGGAGTCTCTGAAAGAATGAGATGACTGCCCCAAAACTCAAATATGTGCAATGTGCAAGTTGTACATACAGGTCTTAAACAGAATGTTGCTTGTGTTTTCTTTAAATACATCCAAGAATTGAAATGGCATTAAACAATCAATTAATTTGACCTTTCTGTTTAATTTTGGCCACATCTGTTTCCACCTTTATAGAGCAATTGAAAGCACAAGAAGTTAGTGTTGTTTTCTTAACTTGCATATACTTTTAACTTGCACACTGAGGGCTTTTGGTAAGATTTGCAAACAGCTTACTGGAAAGCCACTTTCTGCAAATCCAGTGCTATGGAAATGAGCTAAAGTAGTTATTTGCAGGAAGTTTGCTCAAGGTGATTGTAGGAATTCACATGATCTTCAAATGTTTATGCAGGTAAAACCACACCTCCTCCTCTTTGTCACTGACACCCTCCTCCTGTGCTCCTATGGTGGTATCTTACTTTTGACCTTGCTGACTTAATCTGGAATGCTTGTCTGGTTTCTGATAAGCCTTGTGTGTCTTGATAGCCTTTCTCAGAGAGCCGTTTGGTAGGGCAGGTTCACGTCTGGTAGCTTTGTACCCCAGACCTGTCTCAGTACTTAATCTGCAAGAGAGCTCGGTGGTCACAAAGGTGTAGAGTGGCCTTTGGGAGCTGCATGTTCCAGTTCAGGTTCTGGGAGGGCTGAGTTGCATCATCCACACTTCTGGCAGCACTCAAGCTCCACTACAAATTTTTGGCATCCCACCTGAGTGTTCATTTCCAGCTGTGTGGTGTTCAACCTCTGACCCTAAACTGCTAATAGTACTGGGTAGAGTAAATCTTCTCTCTTTGGGCAGAGACTAGACATGGAAAAAAAATCTGTGCCAAAGAGCCTAGATTAGCAACTGGAAACAGGAGTCATCGGTTGGATTAGAAATGTGTATTGACCTTTTGCCACAGCTGTGGGCTTAGCTGTAGCTAATGATTTGGAGAAGGGTGGAGTCCCCTTTATCACAATGAATGCTGTAAAAATCTTCAAAATGGATATGATTTTTGTTATCATATTTTTTACTAGTGATGATTTCCTTTAATTGTCCTTTTAAATTGAATTCTGTAATGTCTATATTTAGCACACAGAATGAATCAAAGATAAAATTCTCTCAGTTAATTTTAATTTATTCAACTGACTTAATCTAGTTTCCTCTCACTAGTTTCCTTCTGATCTCACAATATTGCAGTACATCTCAGACATGATGTTTGTTATAACTTTATTTTATTTCTTAAGCAAAAAGGCTTTATCTTTAAATTTCTACTGTTTAGTAATAGTGTAATTAAAAGTGTTTAACCCCTGGAAGTTTCAGAGACAATTCTAAGGTGATTGTAGAGATAGTTAGCTTCAAACACTTTCACTAAAGAAACACAGGTTTTGCCTCTAATATGTAGGAAAAGACATTTGCCCAGTTCAAAGAAATTTATTTCCCGAAAGGCAGTTCGTTAACTCGTTATCTGGATTACAAAGAACATCTTGAGTGGAGAAAAGGAACATGCATACTCTCCTGGGTTTTGAAGATATTTCTGAGGAATTAGACACTGTTTCTGGTATCAGAACGCTTCAAAGATGGTACTGAATTTGCTTTGGTCTGTGAAATTCTGTCTTTAAAGAAAGCTTGTTAAAAGAGTAGATGATAGTTTTAATAGAGCTTAGAAGTATTAGTGGTAACAATAACAGAACTTGTGCAGTGCTCTAAGTTAATATAGTTATAAATGAGTCAAATCAGCTGTTGTGTATGCAAGAAATATGTATTTGGGGACTGAACTGAAAAACAACCTTTAAATCTAACAACTTCAGTAAGGTGTGGGAGGGTATCTGATCTGATGGTTATCCTACATAAAGACAGCTCACATTATTTTTTGTGGAAATCACCAGATGGTTTTTTTCATTTGTAATTCTACTAAATATGAAAGCTGTTGATCACAATTGCAAAATTGTTACTCGTTGTAGTGACAGCATCTTGTCTTAAATGGAACAAACAAGGATTTTGGTATTTATATAACAAATTTCAGCAACTGACTGACATACAAAAGGAGACATTTTACATACCAATAAGGCAGGTAACATGTTTCAAGTCCTACTGTAAGGAAAAAGGGACAGCAAAATGACATTCCGATTCAGTGTTCAGGTAGGTGTAACAGAGCTCATGAAGATGTCATGACAAAATGCACAAGACTTAGATCTTACAATAGTTTGTCTAGTCATTTTACAAATTGGTGGATTTTCTTTTTTTTTTATAAGAAACACCTCCTCCAGGATATATCAGTGAAGATGGAGAAACAAGTGACCAGCAGCTGAACCAAAGCATGGATACAGGTAACATTTATTTTTCATCGCTTTCAAGGCTTTGTATTACTGGCTGTGATCCCTCTGCATAGGAGCATGAATTCAGGCCAAAAGATGATTGCAGTTTTCCTCTGTAAAGCCTGGTGTTTTATGCCTAAAATACCACTTTTCAGTCTTTAATGAACAAAGCAGTTTTTTGCCAGGGAAATGCTTCTAAAACATTATGTGACATATTAAGTACATTACATTTGTTCTGTAACCAAAGCATACAAGTCTAATTAAGACTTGACCAGAAACCCTTAAAATAGATTTTAATAGCTAATTGGTTTCAACCATTCCCCAGCAAACAGGTTCATTGAAGCACAATGTCTGTTGGCCTAAACAAGGTACAGACAGTCTGCATTCTGAGAACCTGTCTCTAACTCTGACAAACTTACCATTTCTGCCATGTTTCAAATTAGTTCTTGTGTGGAAAGTTCTGTGGCAAGAGTAACGGCATTTGTGCCTTTGTATGTAAGAGTTTCTAGATAATGTGGTTGACCTTAGACTTGGACAAAGCACAGTTAATGTGCTGGGTTAGAACCTCCTGCTGTGTGTTGGCAGACTTGAGTGTGCTTGGTTAGCTAATGTTAGCAACCATTTTCAGTAAGTTGGAATCCGCTGCACCAGTTTCTGTAAGAACTGCAATATTTTCCCACTATGTGACAATAAATACCTTAATTAAAACAGCCTGACATCAGCAGTCACTGTAGGAATGTTTCTGTGAAAGCCTTTCTGTATTTTGCCACCTTGTGTGCAAATTGTGTTGGAGAGTTCATGTTTTTACGAGCATTTAAATTCCTCCTGCTGCGAAAGAATTATTTCCTCAAATGAGGAAATCTAGCTTGCTCTTTTCTAGCGATCATAGAATCATAAATTATAGAATGGTTTGGGATAAAAGGGACCTTAGAGACCGTCTCTTTCCACCAGGGACACCTTCCACTACCCCATGTTGCTCCCAGCCCTGTCCAGCCTGGCCTTGGACACTTCCAGGTATGGGGCGGTCACAGCTTCTCTGGGAAACCTGTGCCAGGGCCTCACCATCCTCAGCATAAAGATTTTTTTTTCCCAATATCTAATCTAAATCTCTCCTCTTTCAGTTTGAAGCCTTTCCCTCTCGTCCTGTCACTACCTGCTCTTGTAAACAGTCCATTTCCAACTTTCTTGAAGGCTCCCTTCAAATACTGGAAAGTCTTTTTCAAGATAAACCTTTTCCTTTGAGAACAGAGAGGCAATGTCTTGCTTGTCTCATCGACTCTTTCTTACCTGTTTTTTTACTGAATTTGGGAAGTCACTACCTTCTCACTGGAGAAGGGCATAGATAATGTTGAGAGCGTGCACAAAGCAGCAGAGTTCTGCCAATGCTAAGTTAATAGAGTCTTTACAAGGAGGGGTGGGTACCCAGAAGTCTGGAAGATTGAGTGAAATCCTAATTCAGAGTAAGTGTATGATATTCCAGAAAACTGAGGTTTCTTATTCTGAAAAACTTCAGTGAAAACCTGATGTAGATAATGGTTATGCCTGCTGATCTGAAATAACAAAAACCATTTGCTCTGATACCTGTCTGTTTTGCTTCAACAGGATCTCCAGCAGAGCTGTCTCCTAGTACTCTCTCTCCAGTTAATCATAGCCTGGGTAAGCTGGAAATACTTACAATTATTTCTCCATGTGTAGTGACTCTTCATTATATATGTAATTACTTTAAAAGTGAAAATGTGCTGTAAGAAATTAAGAGCTATATTAAGAGGTCACTGTTGTGTTGGCTTCCTGATGTTAAGCATAATGGGGCTGGGTTAATCACTTGTTGAGAATTACTCTATTTCTGTACCTGTTGAGCTTGTAGCAAAGAGAAGGAGTGGTATCTTTATGTGTGCAGGAATAGCATTTATGAAATGAATAGTTTAAAAGGATGTTTGCCTCTCCGTAATGCTGCCCAGACTTGCTGTCTCCCTTGTGTGTGTGTTCTGCTGCTCTTCTCATGTCCTGTTTCACCTGTAACCACAGCACAGTGGTTGCTCCCACAGTAGTAGCCCACCTGCTTTGATCCAGTGCTATTGCTATGTGTCTGTGTAAGTGCCGCAGGAAGATCAGATTGCCATGGGTTTGTTTAAGGCATGGTGACAGGATGTGACAGGAAAGTGCAGAACGCTGAGTAAGTAATTAGGGTAGGTAAAAAGGGGAAGGAGTGAAGAAAAAAAACTGAAGATACACAGGGAAGAGTCTCTAGTAGGGGACAATAAAGTAGCTTAGAACTACCTTTATCTAAAGAGACAGTGTAATACAAAAGAACATGATTTTCATATTATTTTTTTTTCCTTTTTGTTGTTCAGTATTTGATAGTTTAATCTTTTCTTTAATGCTGCCAAAATGTTTGCAAGCTACAGAAAAGGCAACAGGAATGTCTCAACGTCTGGCGCTCAGAGCACCATTAGCTTAATCATTTTGCCGAGCAAAATGCAAGTACTGAACTAAATGAGCTGTGGTCAGATTAGATCATCCCTTCTTCCCCTCCTCCTTCCCTTGTGTGGAAGATTGAATTCCATTCTATTTACTGAAGTAGGTAAAAAGGACAGCAAGCAAAATATAGTTTGAGTAGTTTGAGGAGACTACTGCTGTCATTTCTGGGAGAGACAAATAGCAGGGTAGATCGGTCTACTTTCAGCCTCAAAATCTGTGTTAAGTTTGGTTTTTAAAATTTTTTTTTAGACTTGCAACCAGTTACTTACTCGGAGCCTGCGTTTTGGTGTTCAATAGCATATTATGAGTTGAATCAAAGAGTGGGAGAAACCTTCCATGCGTCTCAGCCTTCCCTGACTGTAGATGGCTTTACAGATCCATCAAATTCAGAGCGATTTTGTCTAGGTCTGCTTTCCAATGTAAACAGAAATGCTACAGTGGAAATGACAAGGCGACATATAGGTAAAGATCTCTGACCTTTTAACTATTTAATTTCATTTTGTTGGTTAAATTATCTGGAATGACCCAGGTAGGATGTGTGTTGGGTTCCTTTCACCCTTGTGCAGCCAGCCATCAGCTGTATCTCTCAGGGCTTGTCAAGGATAGTTTGGTCTCTCTGGCTGAGAACAGAAGGGGAAAGACACAGTCACTGCTTCTGAAATTACGGAGAAATGTAGCGGCTTCTGCTGCTGAAGCCAGTTTGAACTGGGAAGAGATGCAGTGATGTCTGAAGCTGAAAGGGGCTGCCTTTCTTCCCTCTGTAGCCCCATAGCTGGTGGCAGCTGCAGTCACACAGCTGTCACGCTCAGGGCAGCACAGGAGGAAGCCATTCTACTGTGTGGCACTCCTGTAGCTCACATTGCTGTTAGTGCCTTCTGGAAAATGATGGTGCACCAAAGCATCCCAGGGCGCAGATTTGTGGCTACCAGCATCCTCAATGGACCGCTCTGCCCTGGGCCGCATTTGTATTCAGAATTGCTTGTAATTGAAATTTAAGCTTTAATTACAAAATATTCCCATGTTGCTTAGTTTACTGTAGTTTATAAAATGCAGAATTGACACTGATAAAATGAAATTCTGGATTCTTTTCTGGAATGGGAAAAGCTGCTATTGAGAACCCATTGTTTTGACATGATTAAGGTTTTCTTTGTAATGGTTAGTCAAGAATGTTGTTTTCCACAATGCAGTGTCTTGACTTCGGGTTCTTCACTAAACTACCTTCATTCTTTCTTTTTTTTTTTCTGGATACTTTCATTAGCAACATTTACAAGATTTTTTTGGTTGTTATTTTTACTTGCAGTAAAATTTGAACCTCTTCTGTAGAACTGACTCCTTTTATGCCAAGTCCAAATGCCAAATTCAGATGCTTGTCTAATAAAATTTTAAATGTGCAGAAACCCAGGCTGTGCCTGTGCTGACTGGTCAAAATGATCAATGATGAGGAAAAGCAAAAATCTCATGAGCCCTTACTCTTTAATAGAGGGAGCTCACATTTTGTTTGAAAAATTGTTTTAACAAAAAAGGCGAATGGAAATTATGGCCTCTAAAGTATCTGTTAATTATAAATAGTTCTCTCTGGGAGATCATTTGCACATTATTTACTTTCTGCTAGAAATAAACCATTCAGATTTGTTTTCCACTTAGAGACAGAACAAAATAACAATATAGAGGTGGAAAATTGAGATTTTTTTTCTTCACAGTTTTTTTTTTTTTTTGGTAATAGGGCTAAATGAAGTCATATTGTTTTTGTTAAAGCAGCACAGGGGTATGCAGTGGGTTGTGAAATAGTGTGGGTGTATGTAAGCAGAGAGTGTTGCAGTGGTGATCTTATGTTTTCCCTTTTGACCATAGTGGCCTGTGCTATTTCACATACAATGCTTTAATATTAGCACAATTTTTAATTCTGTTTTTATGAACACTGCTTCTGAGCTTGGATTTGGTTACAAGCCATTATACGGCTGGAAAAGGCTCTTTTGAGCCAAAATTTTCACCAAAAATTGAGCCAACTTTTGACCAAAAATTATTCTGCTTTTCCTTCATATATTTTGCATTCGTGGGAGAAAAATGCAATTTGATTGTGTTCTGCTCCTGCTAAGCTGTCAGCACAGCAGTGAGGTCGTGTAGGTAATTGATTTCTGTTTGTGTTGTAAAGAAAAACCGTGCCTTTCTCTGAAAAATAAACCCCCTTGTTCCCTAATCTGCTTGTGTCATACCATAACTAGAGTTCCTTTGGATTTTACTACAGGCAGGGGAGTGCGTCTGTATTACATTGGTGGAGAGGTTTTTGCTGAGTGCCTGAGTGATAGCGCAATCTTCGTTCAGAGCCCCAACTGTAATCAAAGATACGGCTGGCATCCTGCAACTGTGTGCAAAATTCCTCCAGGTTAGTGGCCTATCAAAGGTCTTGAATGAAAATACCCAGTGGAGGTGTTCACTGAATGACATTTTCCTTTTTTATAATTTCTTCATAGATTCAGGCTTCTGTGTAGCAAATGTAAGTGTATTCACTGACTGTACCTTTTTGACTCTTTATAGGATGCAATCTAAAAATCTTTAATAACCAAGAATTTGCTGCTCTTCTGGCTCAATCTGTGAATCAGGGCTTTGAAGCAGTTTATCAGCTTACTAGAATGTGTACCATAAGAATGAGCTTTGTTAAAGGATGGGGGGCTGAATACAGGTAAGAAAAGAACCTCCTTTGTTCTTAAATTTAGAATTAATAGTTTTTGTTCTTTCACTAGTATACCATTTCTGTCTGGCTTGAAAGCCATTCATACACCCTTCTTGCTGCTATTGTGGATATGCTGTCTGCAAATTGAACCCATATTTTCTTTTTTTTTCCCCCTCAGCTATGGAACTGCTAAGTTACAAAGTCCATAAACTGATTTTAGTGTTGCATTGAAGCCAACTGTTGAGCAAGGAATGTTGTCAAAGTTCCGTTCCCTTGCTCAGCCCTGCTGGCTTGCATGTTATGGTGAAATCTGCGCCATCATCTCAAAGTTCCACAGTTTATGCTGTGAGATTATTTGCTGTGTGTTAGACTTGCAGTCATTCTGGTCTCTGTCCTGCTCTGCATGTAGCATGAGTTCCTCAGGCTGTGGTGCAGGATGGGGTTGGTGGTGCCCAATGCAGAGACTTGCAGTGCCTCTTGCAGAATGGAATAGCTGGAGAGCATGCATCTAAGGGATGGCAAGTATTTTGGAACTTGCAGTGGAAAAAGCTTTGCAGGAGTAAGATGACTGTGTTTATGTAGTAAAACTTCTAAAAACAGTTCTTTGAGTGGAAAGAAATAGCCTTCTGTCTGCTTTTGAATAAATTCCAGTTGTGTTCTCTATTAGCGCAAATGAAAAGTGGTAGTTGAGGACAGTTCCTGTTTTTAATGCAGTATGGAAATACAAGAAGAAAAGGAATTGACTTCTAACTGAGAAGTTCTAAAGATTTCATTATTCTGGAGAACTAGACCTGTGGTTTTAAACAAATCTCTTCAACCTTTCTAGAAATTGTGCACTGAAAGAGTGAAGTCTGACATGTCAATACCCTAATGCAATACATAATGATTTTTTTTAAAGCCATATTTTTTCTAGAGTTGAATAATGGTGTGTAGGCTCCACTTGCGTTGATTCCTTTATCTGCTCTTGAAATACATACATGTAAATAGCAGTGTCAGTATGTGGGGGAGGTTTCTCAGCTAAATGAAGCCAATTTTGTAGTAGTCTAATGAGATGAAATGAGAAATTTGAGTAATGGAATAAATTGGTACCTCTTTGTTAGGAAGAGGTACACAGGAAAAAAATCTGGCTCAGGTTTAAAGGGCTATTGGATTTGGCTCTGAAGGAGCATGTATACACTTAGGCATAATTAAATACAACATTCAAATCTGAGCAGAAGAAAGGCTTAATCAGTCAGATTATATAAAGGCATCTTGAAGTGAGTGTAAGTGCTGGTTTAAAACTGTGGGGAGGCTTTTGTTAAAGTTACTTCTGAGTGGGGAGAATGTTGGGGGTTGGTCTGTAAACTTTGGAGACCATAGGATTGAAAAAGCTGCAGTGATAGTACTGCCAAACAGCACAAAAACTAGTTACGACTCATGATGAACTAATTTCTTTGCACCTCTCTTTAAGATGATGCTAATAAATTAATGATACACAAAGTTTGTAAATATACTGCAGCTGGGATTAGAGCAAGAAGAGGTGGCTCCAGTGACACAACCTTGATTCAAATTAATGTAGCTTGACTTGTTGAAATGGATCAGGAAACACTGTAAGCCCCATCACTGATGTTAAAACATCTGTGCTTCATTATTATGTGAAAAAAGCATTTCTCATAGAACAGGCTTAGGCAAAGGCAAAGCATTACTTGCATTTTGAGTATATATGCATAAATGTGCAGGTACAGCAAGGTGATATGTTTTATAGGCTTGGTAGACACAATACCTTTACAAAGCTTTTTGCTTTGTTACATGTTTGCTTTTTTACAAATTGGGGATGGTAGAAGTTCAGATCACCGGTCAAATGTTCATGTTAGCACAGGAACTATCCAGGTCCAGGATAATTTTCTAAAGAAAGTTCATCAGAGGTAATTTGTGATCTTTGAACTGGAAGTCTTTGGGTTGAAGAAGTTGAGTTTCTAGCTTTAAGATGGTTGCTCAGTGACTGTCACTATTTTACTAGCTTTTACCAGTGTGGTGCCAAGGGAGGATTGCTGAACTGAACCAGCTGTAAAATTTTGAGGAATTGTGGTGTGAAACACATTGTAGGAGAGTTGACAGTGGTGGAATAATGAAATTCCTTCTCTGGGAGAGGATTCAAGAGTAAATGGAACTATATTTCCTGTGGTTTCGATTTGTTTTTCTGTTGTATCACTTTGTTCTGGCATAGGCATTTGGGGCTAAGATAACTGTTTTGTAGAGTGCTGAAAGAGCACAGACCCCAGCTGCTGTCTCTTCTCCTAGAAAATGTGAAACTTTTTAAAATCAATCTTCAATGCCTTAATCTTTCTGCCTTTTCAGTTCCTCTGTTTATATAAACAGATTTCCTTAAAGCAAAGGACTGCAGTGCTGACAATAAAAATGAAGGAGCTCCATTTGTGTCTGACTAATCTGCTGCCTTTGAATCTTGGGGTAGCTGGAATTACTATGAAAAACTGGCTTAGCAACCATAGTCTTGCCAATCTGGTTAGGAAAAACTCCCATGCCTAGAGTGGGTACAATGAAATAGGATTTCTCAGGCAGAGTTTTGTTTTGTCCAATACTGGTTTCTTTATTTTGGAGATGAGAAGGAAGATGTTTGAATAATAGATTTGTGAAACAAAGGTGTATGGGAGAGAGAATGAAGCTTTTGTGGTTGTCAGTCCTTCAGCTTTACTGAAATTTGCTATATAGTGTTTAAATAAGGGCTTCTATTATGGAAAATTATAGGCAAGTTAGTATAAAGGACAAGGGAAACCCAATTTCTACTTCGGTTGTTTCTGTGAGGATGTTATAGTACAAAAAACATGTAGAAGTGTAAGATTATGGGAAATCAGAGATAAAGTTTGGTGTTTCTTTGAGATACCATCAGTTAGCAGAATGTAACCACACACTGTGTTTTGATGCAGTGTTTCTGACAACATCTACCAATTTCCTTCTACATTTATCAGGTAGTTTACTCCAAAAAGTCTGAGCTTATGATCACCATAGCATTGAGCATTGTGCTGTTGACCACGTTGACAGTGCAGAGCCAAGGGTTTCTATTCCATATTTCTCAACAGTTGTTTACAAAATCCAGTTATGCATGCAGACCCTTGAAAGGTTGAGATACAGCTGCACACAGTTGTTTGTGGTGTGAACACTGCCTCAGTTGAACAACCTTCACTTCTGAATTTCTTTTTAGAAGTAAGGCTCTTGGTGTGGCACTTGTACAAAATACTTGTGTTATTATTCTCCAGGGTGGGATATTCTTCATGTATTATGGGCAAGCATATAATTATTGATTTGTCTTACATATGTGAATGCTTTGGAGTTCTGGGACCTTTTTTTCTGGAAAAAGTTTAGTAACAGTTACAGTAATGGTTACAGATTTTTATCTCTGTGTACTAGATATGGATGGAAACATATTTAATCAAATGATGTAGAATTTTGTGGTGGCTGAACCTGCTTTCTGGCTGTAGTGGTTTGACTCTGGCTGGAATCTAGGCAGCCACCAAAGTAGCTCTCTCACTCCTGTCCACAGAAGAGGAGTGGGGAGAGAAAATAGAGCTAAGGACCAGGAGAGACCCTCACCAAATACCATTTGGGAAAAACAGGCTTGGATCAGTTGTTGAATTAATTATTGCCAACACAACCAGAGCAAGATAATGAGATGTAAAATAAGACCAAAAACACCTTCACCCCTTGCCAGCTCTATCTTCCCCTCAGCTGCAAAGGGAGGTAGGAATGTGTGTCATTGACAGTTCTTCAGGTGTTGTTCCTGCCACTGCTCAGGAAGAGGAGTTGGAATCCTTCCCCTGCTCCAGTGTGGGGTCCTTCCCCCAGGAGACAGTTTTACATGAACTTCTCCAGCGTGAGTCCATCCCTTGGGCAGTAATTCTCCACTAACTGCTGCAACGTGGATCACACTTCCATGGGGGGCAGTCCTTCAAGGACAGGCTGCTCCAGCAGGGGCTCCCCTCTCCACATGCCTCCCATAGGTTCACAGCCTCTCTCAGGCATCTGCTGCTCTGGTGTGGGCTCCTCCAGGGGCTGCAGGTGCATCTCTGCAACCCTGGTGCCCTCCATGGGCTGCAGGGGAATCTCAGCTCTGGCACCTGCCCCTCCTTCTCCACTGCCCTTGGTGTCTGCAGAGTTGTTCCTCTCGCTTGTTCTCATCCCTACTCTTCTGTTACAATTAAAACTGGGTAACAACCACATTTTTTTCTTAAATCTGTTATCTCGGAGGCATTCCTAACTGGCTCAGCCTCGCCCAGCAGCACGTCCATCTTCAGAGCTACCAAAGGGTATCTCTGCCAGACACAAAGGAAGCTTGTAACAGCGTCTGGCAGAAGCCTCCCCCGCTACCAAAACCTGGTGACACCAACCCCATAGAGTGACTTTTCCCTATTCTTTGTTTTCTAGGCGGCAGACGGTAACAAGCACTCCTTGCTGGATTGAGCTTCACCTGAACGGGCCTCTACAGTGGCTGGACAAAGTATTGACTCAGATGGGCTCCCCTTCAGTTCGCTGCTCCAGCATGTCCTAAAACTCTCCTCTGTCACCAGTGGGCTAAAAATCGAGTCCAGTCAACAGACTTAATATAACAGCTCGTCTGTCGTAGTATTTGTGTGTGGTCCCAATGAACTGTTTACTATCTAAAAAGGTTTTTTAAAAAGGAAAAAAAAAAAAAAAGAAAAAGGAAAAAAAAAAGAAAAGAAAAGAAAAAAGAAAAAACAGCACTTGAGGTCTCATCAGTTAAAGCACCTTGTGGATTATGTTTCCTATACTCTGATACTAGATGAAAATTTAGTGTATAGAAAAGCCTTCTTCAGAAAGAAGGGACAGTTCTAAAGACTCTTTAATGGTGTTTTTTATTGGGTATATAATTGAGTGTCCTAATGGTTATCAATAACATGAATAGCTAAGTATATATACAGATAATGTATCATGATCTCAAATATCACAGTATTGTGCTGTTCTACATTTTAGTTCCCATGAATAGTAATTTTGGTTTTTTGATTGGGGCAAGTATCTCATGAAATTCCAAGACTTTGCTCCCATATTCTTTTATATTTTTTTAATATAAGCAGGTTTTCAGGTTGTCCTAAACATAAAAAGAATTTCCTTATAGAAAAGCTGAATTTTTTGCTGCGTTCTTAAAGAGAAAGTCCCTCCATTGGAAGGGAAAGAAATGTCTTGAGATTTGTCTGTGAAGTCTTAAGACACTTTATATACTTAATGGGGCCTAAAATGAATTCATATTATAAATTCCGAGTGTCCATCACACTAGCAGTCTACTTTTTGATACCCATTTGAGTTGATGCATCTGTTGCCAGCAGTATTGCTGGCAGTGGTGTAATTTGGGACTTTTTTGTACCTTGGATCATTGAAATGAGTGGTTTTTTTCTCATGGACTGAGAATTTACCATGGCTTTGGATATTGGATTAAGTGCACAAGGTTATTGGCTTACCCCTTACATCTGTATTTTTTTTTTTCATTTTATAAGTCTTACCCCTTTTCATCTGTATTTTTTTCATTTTTTCATATGTCACTAAAAAGAATGGGGTTTAGTTTTCGGAGCCGTATACCTTGAAAAATTATTTCCCGGGGTAAGCTAGACTCTTTGTTTAGGTTTTAAATAGATGCAGCTTCTTAACATATTTCAGTAACAGAATTTAAATTTCTTATCTGAGTCGCTTTTATAGTTTACTTACACACCAGATCATACGCATTCATTATGTCATAATGGGCCTTGTTATTAAAAGTAGTTGCTTCTGCAAAACCTCTAGAATAGTGGTTGCTGAGGTATGACCAGCGAAGGAGGACTTCCAGGTTCTTCATGACAGTGCATGTTATTGTGAACCCTTGGACACTACAGCTGCACCATGTTAAAAATATTCTGAAATATATTCTACAAATAAGTCTGGGTTGGGGCTGGGTTGGGAAACTGTATAGAAGGGTTATTCTGACTTGAAAAATACACATCTTACTAACAATCTTGTGATCTAGCTGTCTGTCATTCTTTTGTTATTGTGGCAGTAGCAGGATTGCCTTTGTATGTTTTTTTCCATTGTTTCATCATTTACACTAGTTCTGTACTTTGTAAGTACAGCTAGTGATAACTTAGCTTTGAGAACAAAAATGTGGCCAGTGTTACAGCTTTTAATCACTTGACTGAATTGATGATAGTGATGGATATTTTTATGCCATAATGACTAGGGCATAGAAGCAATACCAAAAACAAGCCTTGAGAAAATGGGCCTGACACCTTTCAAAAATTGGCAAAGCAGTTACCAGTTTGTGCTAGTTTTACCAGTAGACTAATGTATTGGTAGAACTTGTGGACCTAAGAAATAAGCTTCATGCGTGTTGCATTTGCCTAATATGTGAATACACTAATAAAAGTTTTAATTCTCAAAATGGCCGTTTGTTCTTTTTTAATTAATTGCTGTCTATATTTTTTCATTGAAGGTTAGGAGTACCCTTATCCACCCAGTTAAATGGTACAAGTGTCCTGCATGTGGTGGGTGGAAAGGCAGAGTTTAGATTCTAATAGATCCACTTTCCGTGCAGCTGTTGTGGAGGTTCTGGATCTGTGTGTGTTTGGTGGTACAGACTCCTACTCGTGATGGAGTTTATTAAAGCAGTTGTTTTTTCCCTGCCACAATCAAATTGCATCCTGCTATCTCAGGTGTTTACTTTCACCTGTGAGACAGATAAGATCAACTTGTCTGGGTCAGACTCACATTTTTGAGCAGGTTGCAGCTTGAATCAGTCGGGTGGCCTAATGCTGTGGTCTCCGTGCTGTGGATTTCTGAAGGTGCCTTTCACCTGTCTCAGTGTTTGTTGCTTTGCCTTGAACACTGTAGTAGCCTTGACTCTGCCTCTTGTCTGGGTGGGCACTTCCAAGGAGGGTGCCAGGACCCTGCAGACACTGCCTGCTGCCTGGGTGCAGGACCATTCTGGTCTGTGTTAAAGTCACTGTTTTTGACTACTGCTGGTACCACTCAAATATTGTCCTGCCATTGCTGTTCCAGCCACAGCTTAGAGGCACAAGGGAACTGTGTTTGTAATGTTCACTTGTCTGTGTTTCATTTCAGTGCCTTTGGCAGTTCTTGACTAACTTTAACCTACCCCTGTTTCTTAATCCAGTGCCTTTCTGATACTGCTGTTCTGCTCTTCTTCAAATTCATGCAGATGACTGCAGCATCTTAATGCAGAATGCCTGTGGTATACATAAGGAGTGTGACTTCCTCCCTCTCCTCTTCTGCCAGTCAAAATACTGATGTCCAAAATACAAAAAGTGATTTTTTTTCTTCAGTTATGCTATTTTGCAAAATAAAACACCTAGCAAATAGGGAGTAGTCAAGTGGAGATGTTTCCAGTAAAGTAAAATATGGGGAGCCAGCTGCTTACGTGTATCACAGAGCTAAAAAAAAAAATGTATGAGTTTTATGTAACATTGACTTTAATTCCATGAGCTGGGGTCTTGATCTCTCTTGTACTAGTCCTGCCTGAGCCTTGATTTTCATAGTATTGCTAAAGCCATGTAATCCAGCACCAGGTGGTTAATCTAAACATCCAAACCTAAAAATGATTTTAGAGTTGCCTTTTGGCAGCTTGGAGGCACAGAGTTTACTTTTCAGAGCCCTTCCTCCAAAGAAAAACCTGATTTCATTTATAAGGTATCTCAGGGCTGAGACTTTGAGAACCATGTCGAATGCCTGGATTTTTGCAGCTTTAAACTGTGAGAATTGATAGTACAGTGTCATCATCTCTGCATGTTTCCCCCTTCTTTTTGCACGTGGCTCCTTTTTAGGTGGCAAGGTCCCTACAATAGGCATTCCCTACTCATATTTCAGCATTTTGTGTGGAAACCTGTGATTTCAGGTGGTGTTACACAAATCTGGAACACTGTGAGAGCTGTGGTGTTCTCTTGTTTTTCTTGAGGACATTGTGTTTAACCTGATCTTAACCTCCTTGAGACCAATTGCAGGCAAGGAGAGTAAATAATTTAACTTCAGACTCCATTTAAAATTGACAGGGAGAGGTAAAATCTGAATTGAGCTGTCAGGTAGCATAGGCTGTTGGCAGAGGAGCCTGTTTTAAGTGCATAATGTAAATATAAAAGTCTGCCTTAAGAGGTTCTCTGGTGCTATCAAAGTGGTGAGCTTTGATAGCTTAAATATCTTAAAGATATTTAAGAATAAAAGGTTTAAACTAATTAACACACTGCTAGAAATCACAACTACTATATTTTATCAAGCTCTTTGTTTCCGTGTGTCCAACATTTTTCATGTTGAAGTGGGAGGGTGTGAAATTTGGGGGTTTGATAATCATCTGCAGCTCTGAATAGCTGGCACAATGAACTGTGTTTTGTTTTAGCCTTGAAACTTGTCACACTTCATTGTGGTTACTGTTTTGGGGGTTTTTTTACCATTGCAAGCTGAAATTTTACTGCAGCTGGGTTTTGAGTTAAAATATTGTGAAATACAGGATTCACTATGCTCCGCCCACACAGTGTTTTACTTGAGTGTGAAGCACTGTTCTTTTTACCAAAACAAGTTTGGCTAACTTAATTTTGGGGATGCTGAAGTTCCAGTGCTAGCCCTGAAGCATCACTGAGGTACTGTCTTTGTTAAAAAAAAATTATAAAAATACTGTCTTTGTTAAAAAAATTTATAAAAATGGTTTTATAGCTAAAAATAGTTATATAAAACCAGCTGCATTAGCAACCACTTCTGGAAGGAAGAGAGGAAGTTCCAGCAAAGTGAAATCCTGTGATCCCCCTGTTGCGCCAGCAATAGAAACAGGTTCTGTCCCCACGTCTCGATGGGATTAATGCGCATTGCACACCAGTGTTGACCAAAGCTTTGTACTCTTGTGGTTCTTATGTGCCAGGCCAACGAATCCACACAGACCAGAAAACATGATTTTCCCTCGCCTCTACCTGGCTAGAGGCAGGGCCCCTCTAAGCCTGGTTATCCTTCTTTCCCTGGGAATATGTCTTGGATGTTCCTTCAAGGGGATCAGTTGTGTCATCATCATCATCATATCTAGCAGTTCGGCTACGGGAACTGGAGCTGCTTTCCTTTTGGTGGAAGTCCCTCTCTGAGCCCTGTCTTCCTTCAATTCCCACACCCGTTGTGCCAGAGCAGCAGTAGATTTCCCATCCCATCTCCTCATGTTTTCTCCACAATCACGCAGGAAGAACCACAGCTCAGCTCATGGGGTGTACCTTCTCTCTCCATCTGGGGAACGTCTGTACTGCTGAGATTTGGAGAAGGTCCTCTTTAATCTCCTCTGAGCTTCTTGTGATTCTCCTCTATCTTGTCCTCTAATTTCTGCAGACGCGTTTCCACTGCTGCAATTCTGGCGTGTGTTGGGCCATGCACAGCGTCTGCATACGCTCGGAGCTTCCTTGCCATATCCAGCACGGTTTCATCCCTCTCATCCCGCTTCATTATGGCTAAGGCAGAAGCATATTCATGTGGCCCAAGTCGTACAAGCTTTCTCCACATCACAGGCGTGCATGGTACCAAGTCTGGGTTACTAGTTGTTACGTCATCTGAGAAGATAATCTCTGCCACTGCCACTTGTCTCAGGCGTTGGATCCCTTGCTCTATGGTCTTCCACTGTGTTTGCTGCATATAGAGATCATCTGCACACAGGTATCTGTGCTACACTTTCCAGGACCTGTGCCCAGAGGCTGTGTGGATTAGCCCCCTCATCATTCCTTGGTTGATGACAGGGATCCCAAATGCCTCACTTCACTGCCGTCCAGAATTGTAGCCTTGCCTGCAGCATCCTAGAGACAGATTAACTAACTAATTACAGATTCATCAAGTTGTCGACTGTATTCCCTTTTTAGGCCACAAAGGTCCTTCAGGGAAAAGGACTCTATAGTGACTTCTGATTTTCAGTCAGTTGCTGCCTTGAGGTTCCTTCCCCTGCATCATCATCATCATCCACTGGCTGATTGGTTTTGGTTTTGTGTTTCATGCCTCTCGTGGTAGGAGCAACAGCCCTTGGTTTAGGCTCACTGTCTGGTTTAGCTACAGCCTGGGTAGCTGGGGTGTTGGCTGCAGCCTGAATGACTGGGGTAGCTGCTGATTTATCTCCCTGCCTCTGTCTGCTGCCCTACAGTATCTAGCAGTGTGTGATAAGCATAGGCCAGGGCCCAGCTTATTGCAATGAGCTTTTTCTCCTTAAAGTCATCATGGCTGTTCTCTTCCAGACATTTCTGCACCTCATCTGGGTTCTAAATTTGTTTACAGGCTATTGGATCAGAAAATTCCTTCAGGGTTTGACCCATTCTCTCCCATTCTCCATGCCACTGAGAATTTTCCACGACTAGGGTCCACGCTTGGGTCAGGGGTCTCATCAGCCCCTCTGGACATCTCAGCTTTCATTCTAGACAAGCTGTGAATTATATACAGGAAGCCTACCAGATGAAATACCAGAAGGGTGGTTATATACCTGGAAATACCTGGTTGGCATCCAAGGGAAACTGAACATTCTCAAAAAGTGACATTAACAGATTTAAAGGAAAAGAAGAAAAGGAAAGGCTGGGAAGCCTCACTCTCTGCTCCTCCTCTAACAAACTGGGCGTAATTACAAATAAACCCCCAAAACATGCTACTGGTATTAAGGCACAGGATACAAAAAAACCATAACCACTCATATTTTTTACAAACCCCAGTACCTTTCTTAAGTCCTTATAAATCACTATCACCACACCCAGTGAAATAGCAAGCCAAATCCATGCCCCTTTATGTGCCAGGGACAATACTGGGGCTGTCTGTGGGTAGGAAAATAAACCTAGAGACCAGAAAGGTATTAACACCTCAAACAGGCCCAGGGGCCACAGAAACATCAAGGCCTCCACCCAGAGACATTTTAAACTCAAGCAATATGGTGGGTACCGAGTGCTTAATTCCAAGACAAAGTAAGTGAAACCAAAATGCAATCAGTTCAGGTTTTTTCCACTTTCTTGAACTTCATCTCGGGCGCCAAGATATTTGTCCTGATTTGGGACAGATTTGGGAGGAAACTTCCCAAAGGGGTCTCCTCTGAAAAAACTGATTCCAGCAGCCCCTCCACCTACCAGTTCAGGAGAAAAATCTCCTTGGAGAAAAGTGGAAAAAACCTGTTTATTTCACAAGCAAAGTACTCACAAAAATTAAAAAAAACAAAAAACAAAAAAAAACCCACCAAGAAACCCCAAAAACAAAACAAAACAAAAAAACCCCAGTGAAACCTCATGTTGCTCTGAAGAGATGGCAAATTCAGAGAGTCCTTCTGTAGGTGTGGCTCAGTCTCTCCAGGGATCAGCCTGGCATCCAGGCTTGGTGTCCAGCTTTGGGGGGAGGGCCTGGGCAGTTGTCCTGGTGTCCCAGGCCAGAGGAAAACTGAACAGTTCCAGAGGGGGAAAAGCCCCACAGTCCTGGGAAAACTTTTCTTGCCTTGGCTAATGAGGAAAACCAGCGAAAGAGGCAAAGAAAAACTCCTGGTCTGTCTCTTGCTCTGTGCTGCTGTGAGCTCGGAGAGAACTGAACTCTTACCTCTGTGTTTTGAATACAAGTACAAAAGAAATTCCACCACTCCCCCTGCCCCTCTACTCTCTCTCTCTGGGCCTAGCTTAAAGCTACAGGACCATTTCTGGGCACACAGCAGATCAGGGGATACACTGCATGATAAAGTCACTCCAGGACACCTGCTCAGGGACTTAATTTGCAACTGGTCTGAAGCTTTATCACTACTGAGAAAATATGAATGAAATGTGGTTTTTCTGACCATTTAAGCTTGGTGAGTGAATAGCCATCATAAACCATATTAAAGAAGGCTTTAAAAAAAATTCTTCAGTCGTGTCGGTCCTCTTTTCCATCTCTCTTGGGTCAAAAGTTCTCTGAGTAAGGCTGACATCTCTTCTCTTGGGATGCAGTGCGTGGAGCAAGGTTCTTGTCCTGCGTTGTCACAGCTACAAGAACTAGAACCAAGGCTTCAAAGCTCAGAGCGGTCCTTGATGTTGTGTTAGCTGTTGTTTCATTAACTAATCAGGATTAAGCCTAGTTGGCTGGCAGAAGAAAAATGATTGACAATGGATATGTAGAGGGAGGTGTCAGACCTCAGTGCTCTTGATCCTTCTCCCCCATGTAGAAGATCTAGTCAGAATGGATTTGATAAAGCCCAGTTGCTTGTCCTGTTTCTTTTCGAATAGGACCCCAAGTGTCTATGGGCATAGAGATTCTGGCCCTGCTGTTTTCCCAGCAGGGGAAGGGTGAAACAAAGCAAGCTTCTGACACTCTTGATTTTTCTGTTAGCAGCAGCATTTTTGCTCTATTTGCTTGCCTAAAACTATAGCAAGGTATCATAAAGAATTTATGCCTCATGAATTAATTGAGTCTGTGAGCAATGTGTACCTGAGGCTGCAAATTCAGCTTGATTTTAACACTTACTCTGCTTTAAAGTCTAGTTTTCTTGCCATTTCATTTTGAAGTAAAATTCCAAAACCAGCTGTTGTGTACTTCATGAGGAGGATTATTAAACATAGTTGCAGTTGATCTTTGGGTAGAGTTGGATGCTCTCCATGGGTTCGTATTTAATCTTGGAGAGGGGTTGTTTAGAAGATGGTCACCTTTGATCAAGGAGTAACTACACAGAGAGACCAGACCCTCAAACATGCACCCAGTTTCTGGAGGAAACTGCAGTGGAGGAGGTCAGGGTGTAGAGCCAAGTGCTGGACCAGGGAATTGCAGACCCCCCAGTTACCTGCCACACACTCAGAACTCTTCAGGGATACCAAACAGTTGGACAGATACGCTGGAATTGTCTAGATGCATTAATTGCTTTGAAGTTACACCAACGCATAATGAATTTAGAAACACTTCAGAAGACCTGTCTCTTCTGTTTGTGTTGCATGTCCTTGGTGGGTGGATCTGCAGAATTTACAAAGTGAAGCTGAGAAAAATGTGTGTGTGTGAGAGCTGGTGAGATTGATGTGGGGGTTACTCAGCATGGATTCCCCAGGGCTTTCACACCTGTGTGTTGGTGTATTCCTTTTTCCCCTGTGGGATCACTGGTGGAGTCTGTGGTTAAAAACAAAACGCCTCAGGGAACAGAGGGGCAGGACTTGATCTCAGTGAAGCTCTGGGGAGAATCACACTGATCTTGCTGAGAAGAGGTTTGTGAGCTGCAGGAAGAGCTCTCTGCTGGGTAATTCCATGGGAAGGACAGTGTGCTATCACAGGGCTGTTGATTCAGGTACAGGCCCAAGTGATATTTCTAATGGGCCGTAGCCAAGGTGTTCAGAAATAGAATTAGTTGTGCCTATGCTGTGCTTCCTCGTGTTTGGTGCCAAAGTTGGCAAAGGCAGAGGGAGCCTGGGCTGGTCTCCCCTGCAGGCATAAATGGATGAAGATCAGCAAGGTCCACTTGAGGGCTGAATGAATAATCACTACCCAGGCTGCTTCCTGATAGTGGAAAAAGAGCTTTTGCCTTATGTTTTTGTCAGTGGTCTGATGAATAGCAAAGGACATTAAGTTTGGTAGAGGAGGTCCTGGAAGAAAAAAAAAATAATTGTAGTGAGGAACAAATTAAAATATCTTTTGGATGAAGAGCTGCAAGGCACCTGAGGAGCTCAGCAGCCTGGCAGGACTGTCAGGGCACTGAGGCAGTCTGTGGGTTGGGATGCACTGTGGTCAATCTGGAGAGTGTCTGCCTCCAGACTGGACATTCCTAACAGGATCCTGGTTTGCACAGGAGATACATCTCCATCACGGAAGTGTACGCTCATAACCCAGCATCTCTTTTGGTACTTAGGCCTGGAAAATGATAACATCAATTTAGAAACAGTAATCTTCTTCTAGACAAGTACACTTATGTTTTCTTCTACAGCTTCAGAAGTCTGAGAGTCCAATGGGAAGAAAACCACAGCAATTAGCGACGGTGCTGTTAGTACTGATGGGAGGGAAAATGTCTTCATAATGTATGCAGACTTTGAGGTTTGCGCAGCATATGAAATTAAAATGGGCTGAGAGCCAGGGCTGAGAAATACAAAGGTTTAGTAAAACAGGAAAAGTGGTGGAGCTTGAGAGGGTGGCTGCTGCTCAGCTTCAGCAGTGATACGTGGTCACAAAGGCACCCTAAGCAGCTATCTGAACACTCGTGATATGCATCTGCTTAAAGTTAAAGATCATAAAACTCATTTTCCTTTTGTTACAGCGCTGAAGGAGTTGTTGGAGCCCAGAAGCAGGTTTAATGGGAATGGGGCTGAGGAGCACAAATCCAATTTTGCATCTCTTGTTGCCAAAGCTGAGGCTCAGCATAGTCTCTTCTGGAGCAACTGGAGTTCAAGACCGAAGAACCAACAGGACTTGCCCTGTCTCCTGGTGGTTATCTGACCATGAGAATAAGCAGTCTTATAAATAATAGTAATAAATAGCCCACAACCTCTGTGGGAAGAGGTTTGCTGTAATATCTGCATGAATTTTTATTCTGAAGAAGGCATTTTTTGCTTTTTCTTTAGTGCTGGGAGAGTTCTTGGGAGTGTTCAAGTGCTCCTTGGCAAACAGTACATCTCATCTTGTAGCTTGAACGTGTTTTGTGATGGGGCTTTGGGAGGCAGGGCTTTGGTTTTGAGGAATTCAGAAGAGAGTCTGACTTACTGAAAGTCTGCAAGACTTTTTTGTCTCCTGATTCTGTTCTTAAAACACTTAAATCCAAAGTTAGTGGAGTTTTGCGTGACAGCAACCACACTTGTAAAATATGGAGAAAACACTATGCTTTTCTGAGGCCCTGAGGAAGAATATTAAAGAGGAAATTTTTCAGAATACTTATTTGCCAATAGCAGGAAGTCCTATTAAAAAGGGGGAATTAAAAAAAACAGCTTCAAAGTTTTCTGCTTTAAAACAGGGTGGGGGAAGTGGGAATGGAATTAGCGTGCAAGTAACAGTCTAAATATTTTAATTGTGTTTGGATTGCACTGGGTTGAAACTTGCCTGGCTGATGGACCAAAGCCTTGATGAAGTGAACCTTGAAGAGACTTAATTTCAAGCATAGGACACTTTGTCATAAATGTGCATTATATTTTTAGCTTGCTGTCAACAGACACCCTTGCTCTTGTAGTTTCACTTGGCTGACAAAAGCAGTGTGCCAAAGGTGTTCTCTGTCCACTGGAGACACTTGGAAACAGGTCAGCCATCGGTTGAATTATTGATTTTGTGTGATGTAAGAAACTAACTAGGTACCTCTGGGAAGGCAGCTCTGATCTCTGTGCCATCCCAAGGACACAAATTCAAGGTCAGCATTCCCATTTCCCGTGTGCCCATTCACACATACCCTCTTGGACCTTACTTTCTTGTTGAAATCAAGAGGGGCTAACAGAGGCTTCCTGCAGTGATGCCATAATTAGATGATAATGACCATAATTTGGGTGTTCTCTCTGAGCTCCACCCACTCCCCATGAGTTTGCACAAGTGGACCCTTGGGAGTCAAAACCCTTGAGCTCATTGAAAAGATGACTGTAGAATTTTGGGATCTGTTTGTACCCAGTGCTTCCCCCAGGCATGCTCTGAGGGCTGAGACGCTTGTGTGAGCAGAAAGAATGATTTATCCTGACTTTGGGATGATGAGCAGAGCTTTGGGAACTTGTATCTCAGGCATGGGATAAGGAGAGATTCCCCTAGTCTGCCCCCAGTCCCCGGGTCTGGTGCTGTCAAAAGATCTGGGCAGGTTTAGAAGAACTAATGCAGGGCTGTTAATTAGCCCTGCAGCAGGTAGCCCTGGTCAGACCACTTGCTAACGATGGGCCTGTTGTGTAGGACTGCGTGTCAAACAAGAAATAAAGGCAGATCAATTTCTAGCTGTGGCCTAAGGAGCTCCAGTGGCCTTGTGGAGAGTGCTGCTAGCATAAATTTGCCATGACCCTGGCAAAATCCAGCTCCAGGGGTGAGCCAGCTTTTGAAAAGCATTTCTATTTCTTTGATATTAGGCCAAATCACTGAAAGTCATCTAATTAAGGAAGACGTCATCTAGTTAAGGAAGTGATTAAAAACTATGCAGGAGCAAGGGGGTAATTTGTGGACTACTTCCCATGGCATGAGGTGTTTTAGTGGCAGATCCAGTTCAACCCAAAATTCATGTATAAGCTGCTAACACAGGTATACCTGCATCCATGGAGCTCTGCCTGTAAGACTTCTCCTCAGCTGTGATTGAGCCAATCCTGAAACTGATGATTTCAAAGATGTGCCTTTTGAGGTTTACAGCAGGTGCTCCCCCCCATTTTAGATTTTCTACCACCCTGTGCTTAGTCTGGCTTTCGTGCAACCTTGCCTTTCACTGAGTAGTATGGGATTTTTTTTTTATTTTGCCTTCCTGTTATCCATGTGGTCAAGAAAACGTCAGCTCTGTGACAAGCCAGGTCCCTTAGAGCCTCCTCCTTACAGAAAAGAACTGATTGAGTGTGCTGATTAAAAAGGAATTAAATACTCATACCGAACATGATTGAGGTAATACCATAACTTCAGAAGTTCAGGAAAAGAGATCTCTTTTCTCAGCCTCACTCCCTTAAAAGGTGTTTGTAGGGGATGTTTCATCCAGAAGAGGCATCAGATTCTGTCCACGAGGGCGTCAAACCTCCACAGCCATGGGAGGGAAGGTGATCTGCTAAAAGTTTGTGTGGAGGAGTGCCAAGGGAGGCAGACTGAGTCTGTGTACTGAGGGAAAGCAGGTAAGAGCAGTCCGTGGGTAGTGTTTTATGCCCTTGTTCTGCTGGAGTCCTCAGGTACTTCTCGCCTCTGTCAGCCCTGCGTGCTTTCAAATAAGGTTAAACTCCTGGGGAGTTTCTCTGTTGCCATTACCCCAGGAAGCATCTGCAGCAGCAGCATTTAAACCCACGTCTTCCTGCCTCCCAGCCTCAGGCTGGTTTCACCAAGCCACGGTATTTTTCTGACAGGGTACCACCGCTGGCAGCCCATAGCTCTGAGTCATGGAAACTCTGAAGTGACTTTTGTACGGCCACGGGGTTGTTTTGCTTCGTGTCCCCGTTCCTTTGGCTTGTGGAGCTGGCTTGGTTTGAGCCCAGGGAGACCCACCAGGGTCTCTCTCTTGTCCTTGGTTAGTGAGGCAGTGGGGGAGATGGTCTGAATGTAACCCAACCCCCCAAGAGGGGGATTGGCTTTCTGACCAGCTGAAAAGGGAACGTGTCTTCTTCCAAGAGGCAAAATAATGATAAACAGGTGTTGGTGTTTGTGAAACTGGTTGTACAGCAGTTGATCAACTGTTTTTTGTTCCAGGCTGTTCTTGGGATTTGCAGAGGTGACACCACTAGGAGCCACCCTTACTGGGAGGGTAAAGCTGCTTTGCACAAGGCCTGGGGACTTTCACTGGCCTTGATTCCTGATGTAAGAGAAGCTCATTTGACCTTGGGCATGAATCCACCACGTGCTTCCAAAGAGATCCAATAAACAATCCGTGCTCTCCTCACCTCTCTGAGAAGGTGGGTGAGGGTGGACAGTGTCACAGCAGGGTTTTAAATATAACCTGGTGGTTGTAACAGTGGAGAAGTTTGAGGCAACAAAAGCAAATTCTCACGCTGGCTTTCATATTGCATTGAGAATACCTCACTTCAAAAATTGTTGCTCTTAAAAAAAAAATAAATGAGGGTATCTTTGTTGATTAAAATGTTTTAAGAAATTTAAAATATTAAGAAAGCCTTTATTGAAGAATGCTAGGTGATAGTTTTCAGTTTACACAAGAGAAACAAACAAATTTTTTTATATTTGGATTAAAAATGGGGGGGGGGAAGCACCGAGCACTTTTGACGAGAGTTGAAATATTACATGGTGAAGTGTTGATTATGTGGGAGTGTTGAACAAAAGCAGAGCAGACAATTTGGTCCCTTGGCCATCATTCCAGACAGGCAGCCTCCCTGAGCTGATGTCACCCCATGTGTCTCCAGCTATTTCAAAATTAAATTTTCTGACAAGCCTTCTGCTGAATATTTCTCTCTTTGAATCTTCCTTTCTCATATCAGATGGAAATGATCTCCTTCCACCTAGGGTAGGCATTCAGTTCTGAAATTCCTGCAGCTGTGGTTGTTTGCACCACAGAAACGCATTCCCAAAACTGCTGTATGAATTCAGGCTGTTTCCAAACCCCTGCCCCTACCTCCTCATAACAGGACTGTCTTGTCATCCAAAAATTGTCTGTGCCGTGTTGTTCTTTAGTTCTCCAACCTCATTCTTTTTCCACTTGGGGAAGCAATCTTTTGGTCTGTGTCATTGACAGATGACATCTTCCCCTCTCAAGATGGTTTGTCCAAAACCCTAGGTCTCACCAAGCCTAGGACAGCTAGAATTTGAGGGGGGGGAAAAGCCACGAACCCACAATTTTAAGACATCCTACAGTGATGGCATTTAAGTTGGTGCAACCTCAGGAAGGTGCCAACATTTGGTTGGAATCGCGTATTTCTGTGAGGATGGAGCTTGTTAGAGCGCCTTGTGACTCTCTGGCAAGGCACTTGACTTCCTCTTGGGCATGGTTTTCCTCTGCTAACCCTGGTGCTGCAGCTGACAGCCCAGCCTGCCCCGTGGCCAGATGGTGTCTGTCGCTCATGGGCACAAATCCTTGGGTCCTCGCTCGAGGTTCCACCTGTGAGCTTTGCTCCAGGTGTTCCCAGCTGTGCACTCTCTGCTCTCCTGCCAGACTTTCCCACAACGCTCTGGTCACTGTTCTTGCTGTGGCAGGACCTGCTGGGTGGTTTTCATGAAAGCCAGGTTCTCCCTGGGTTAGTGTTAGCAAAAACCATCTTCTCTGGTTGGAGTAGCTCAGGCAGGAAGCTGCAGTAGCCTTGGCATGGTCCTGGTAGACGCAGAAATTTCACATTCATGCCCTGAAGCTCTGGGCTGTGTTAGAAGGCATTCATGCAAAGCTTTCTGGTCTGTCAACCACAGTTTGCTATATCAAAAACTGTTACCTTTTCCTCTGTCAGGCAGTCCTGCTTTCCCTGTGGGTTTGGGGTAAAGACAACAGGATTTCCTTGTCTCAGCAGCTCCCCTCCTGCTTGTCCTTGAGTGCTCTAGGAGATGAACTGAGTGGAGATTTGCTTTTTTTCCCACCAGGTAGGGGATTATTTTGAAATTATTTCAAAGGCATGTGATATGGGGTTAGCCTAATGTAAATAAACCCAGCCTGCTTATTTCCCATGCGATCAGCAAAGGTGGATGCCTCTGCTTTTGAGCAGGTTCACGCCCAGGGTCTTTCTGGGGTGTTTTGGATTGCATGGCTGAATGCCCTGGAATCTCTCAGGGACAGACAGTGATAGCACCTGAGAGAATGGCTGGGATTTTGTCAGGGGAGGGTTAGGTTGGACATCAGGGAAAAAGGTTCTTCCCTGGGAATGGGCCCCAAAGCCAGCAGAGCTCCAGGGGTGTTTGGACACTGTTCCAGGGATGCCCAGGGTGGGATTGTTGGGGTGTGTGTGCAGAGCCAACCACTGGACTGGGTGATCCTGGTGGGTCTCTTCCAGCCCAGGATATTCTGTGACTCTATGATTTCTCAGCTTTGCTATTGCTTTGTGCAGCTCTGAAGTCACAAGGATGGCCTGATGATTCTGGCCAGTGAAGCAGTTTGGAGCCAGATTTCAGTGTCTGTCCCTGTGTGCAGGTAGAGGCAGAGCAGGACACAGGCTCTGCTCTGGGGCCAGCAATGGCACCAGAGCCACGGGCAGGGACTGAGCCCAGGGAGCTCTGCCTGGACATGAGGAGGGACTTCTGCCCTGGGCAGGGACCGAGGAGCACGGGACAGGTTTCCCAGAGAGGGTGTGGAGTTTCCCTCACTGGGCATATTCCAGAACCATCAGGATGCAGCCCCTGTGCTCTGGGTTGGCCCTGCTGGAGACAGGAGGTGGGACCAGCACCCACTGTGGTCCCTTTCAGTCTGACCCATTCTGGGGTTCTGTGATTTATGTTTCCCTCTTCATGTCTACTGAAGACTGATGTCCCTGAAATCTCTGTGGGATAATCCCTGACCTCCCGAGCCAGAGATTTGCCCATTTGCTTCATCCTGAGTCTAAAATTCTCTGCCTCACAGCTGGGATGTCCTACAGGTCTCCTTGCTTGCTCACTCCTCTTCCCCATAGTACCAGAGGTCGGAGGTAATGACAGGGGATCTGCCAGGAGCAACTGTCCCTCTTCCTCTTACAGCTTCTGAGGATTATAGGACTCCCAGTAGAACCAGCAGTTCGTGTTTCCCCTCTGGCTCTTTTCGGACCTCCTGTCCTGGTTGTAGTTTGGGAATCTGTGTCCTTCATCTGTTTTCTTGGGCTGTCATGGGGGAATGGAGGAAACCAGACTCCTCATGGCTGATGCAGCCTGTGTCCAATTCACCCAAGAGATTGATCCTGTCATTTTCCACGCCTTCTCCAAGCAGAGTCCCCTCACTGAAGTGTTGAGGGCACCAGCAGTGCTGGGCTGAGCAGCTCCTTGGCTGCGTTTTGGCGTGGAGGGCTGACCCTCTGCCCTTGGGATCAGTGACATGTGGGAGCTGATGGGGATGGGTGCGGATAGGATCACCCATGGGTGAAAAGCAGCTGTGAAAAAAACCCTGGTTGCTGTGGCCACCTGCATGTGTGGAGTCTGCTGGAGCTGGGTTTCTGTATCTGAAAGGAAAGTTGAAGAGGTGTGATGGACCTTCACCCACCTGTGCACTGAGCTGTGGGTGCAGGTCCAGGCTCTGCAGAAGACACCTTGCCCTTTCCATGTCTCCAGAGCTGTGCTGGGGTGGCTCCAGGAGGATACAGAGCAGATCCCCTGCTCATCCCATGAGTAAATCTGTAAAAACATTGAAAATAACATAATTTTTACCCCTTAATGACACAGAAGGAAGATGGGGCTTTTTGAGACTGAGGCTGGGCAGGCCCTGGCCCAGGGTGCCCAGAGCAGCTGTGTCTGCCCCTGGATCCCTGGCAGTGCCCAAGGTCAGGCTGAGGGTGGAACTGGAAGAGCTTCAAGGTCTCTTCCAATCCAAACCATTCTGTGAGGTCACTCAGCTAATTGGTAATGGAGGAGGGGGAAAAAAATGAAATAGTGAAAATTATTCTGAATTATGCAGCCACTGAACACTGCTTACACTAGGACCTTATGGAAAAGATGCACACCAAAAAAACCTCTAGGACAGGGATCTGGGTCATGTTGGTTTTTCTATTATGATTATAGCCAACTGTTCTTGGAATTTAAATCACATTTATGGGGAGAAAAATTTGTGCTAGCCCCAAGCCATGAAAATTCAGATTTCATTTTATTTTTTAAGAAAAGAAAGCACACAGCAAAAGTTGAAATGAAAAAGCTAATGAAACCCATATCCTACTGAGCACTTACACTGAAACTTTATAAACATGAAAGAAAATATTCTTAAGTAAGCTAATGCCTCTTGAATAAGGAGGACTATTTGTGATCCACTCGGGTAGGGTTTGGACTATGCTGTATTTCAAGCAGTAGGGAAAATAATGAGATTTTTATGTCAAATAATATTTTTCATATATTTTACTTAAAGCAATTAGTTCCAGACTGATTTCTGAGTCGCCACATCTGTTTTATGATACCCTTCATTTTTATACTAGCTCTAAGGATCCAGATTCCAAAACTTTTAGGGTTTTGGGTTTTTTTTTTTCTTTTTTTCCACAGATAAATGTTAATCTAACAGGCAGGGCCTTCATTTCAAGCGGAAGGGTAAATATGTGAAGACTTCCCAGGAAATTTAATACACTGCTAGCTTAAAAAACAAACAAACAAAAAGGATGAAACCTCAGAATGGACGGATGGACATTACCAATAAGGTTATGGATGGGGGGAAGCCATCAAACATTGGGTAAGTGCTGGTTGGGAGAAATAACTGTTAGAATTCCTGTCAGCTGGGCTGAAGTTGTCTGTCTGAGCTCCCCGTGGCCTTGAGGAGCCGCAGAGAGACAAACGTGTGGCAGAGAGCATCAAAACAGCCCGGCTCCGACGGCGGGGAAAGTAAATTAAAGGAACAGGTTTGCTCATAAACCTCCTGGAAAATACGAGGATATTAAAGCCGGCTGGATAATTAGCATAATTACATCACAGCGCATGCAAAGGAGATCATCTTAAGGGATGTTGTGTTGTGGGATGGGAGCTCGGCTCCGGCTGGTAGTGCATGTTGAACGACAGACTAATAGACTGCTCCAGGGAGCAGAGCAGTAAAATCTTGTTATGAATTTGTTTATCAAGAATGCAGAGATAGGCAGGAACGGCGGTGGCAGTTAGTTGGTTGAATTATTGCTTTTTTAACCTTGCTTTCTGCTGATAGTCTTTTGTCAACACCCGGGCATCCTATTTACTTTAGGGGCAGAGGGAAAAACAGGAGCTGGCAGAGAGCTGGCAGAGTGCACTCTGTGCACCTGCAAAGCAGGAGACACTTTTTGTGGCTGTTTCTTTCTCTCTCTCTCCTGTTGCCTTTGCCACACTCTGCTTCTGACTCTGCTGGTGCTTCAGGAACTGGATCTGGCTCCTGCATCGGTGTTGATTTGTTTTCATAGAAGCACAGAGACATTTGGGTTGTGAGAGGACTTAAAATTTCAACCAGTGCCACCCCCTGCCATGGGCAGGGACACCTCCCACTGTCCCAGGCTGCTCCAAGCCCCAGTGTCCAACCTGGCCTTGGACACTGCCAGGGATGGAGCAGCCACAGCTGCTCTGGACACCCTGTGCCAGCTCCTCTTTTCACCAAGGTGGGAAGAGGAGTGCTTCACAACTTACAGATGATCAAAATCTACTGGGAAAATTTCAGATACTTTCTTCAATGTCCTGTTTTCCTTCTCTGTGTGTTTTCTGAATAACCTGAGAGTGTCCCCTGTGGGTTTTTGATTAGGCATAATTGTGCCCGTGCTGTTGTCAGTCCAGGCTCCCCCCTCCCATGGCATCCTGAACCCACTCACCAATTAAGGTCATGTTTAAGAGAGGCTTTATCTTGTCCAGTCCTCTAGGGCCACCTCAAGGAAGATCCATGCCTCTCACCCTGCCCCAAGGTGAGCTGGATGTTTCTCTTCTTTTGGTCTGGCCCTGGTGAGCCAGTAACTCCTGGCCAGCCAGGAACTGGGGGTTCAGCCTGGCATGGGGAATGAGATCAGTGGGAAAACTCTCCCTGGTGGCTCCCCAGCTGTGGAAGGGGTTGAAATGCAATGGAAGATCTGGGAATAAATCACCAGGGGTGAATGCTTGGAGGATAATAATGCATTAGCTTCGGGGGGTTATGGGTGACACTTCATATCCCCCTGCAGCTAACATCAAGCATCTTGGCAGTGCCCTGGGTCTCAGCAGGATCAGGTTGGTTGGCTCCTCCATCAAACTGCTGAAGTTTTTCTGCACAAGCATGTTCTGTCTGAATTTCAGTGCTGGGATCATACTCTGGGCTTTTGGTGGTGCTGTTGTGGCGTGAAAAGTACTGATTTACACCTTTTAAATTAGCTACTGCTTTCTACAGGAGTGCAAAACAACTCCAAAACCCTTTACAAATGCTGAGGTTCCAAGCAATCTTTGCAATTCTACTCCACTTTGGTGAGGCCCCATCTGGAGTTCTTCATCCAGCTCTGGGGTCCTCAAAAAGCTCTGGAGCTGCTGGACCAAGTCCAGAGGAGACCATGGGGATGCTGCCAGGGCTGACACCTCTGCTCTGGTGACAGGCTGGGAGAGCTGGGGGTGTTCTCCTGGAAAGGGGTCTGGGGACACCTTATGGCAGACTTTCAGTACCTAATGGGGTTTTGGAAGAATCTTGGACACAGGTTTTTTTTACCATGGCCTGATGTGACAGACCAAGGGGTGATGGCTTTAAACTGAAGGAGTGTCAGTTTTGAGTACATGTAAGGAAAATTTTTTTTATGCTGAGAGAGTGCTGAGGCTCTGGCACAGGCAGAGCAGCTGTGGTTGCCCCTGGATCCCTGGAAGTGTCCAAGGTGAGGTTGGATGGGGCTTGGAGCAGCCTGGGACAGTGGAAGGTGTCTCTGCCCATGGCAGGGCTGGAACTGGATGAGCTTTAAGGTCCCTTCCAACCCAAATCATGCTTGCATTCTATTTCATGATTCTAAATCATGTGGCATGCTGAGAAGAAGACGCATTTGTGATATCAGATAGGAGCAGTTCTTGTCTGGGAAACTTCTTGCTGCTTAGTGGGAAACTAGGATGTGCATTTCTTTTCTTTCTCTGCCAGCAGCTCCACTTCCAGTCCATTCATCCCAGAAGATCTTCCAACCACTCTGGTTCCCTGCTGAACATGAATCCTGCCCTGTGTTTTCTTTGGCATCTTTGCTGGACGCTGCCAGGTCCTGAAAAAACACATGTGGAGGAAACCTTCTGGTGCTGGTGTAATGCCAAGGTGGGTGCCAGTGCTGGGCCCTGACACTGCCTGAAGCCTTCCCTGCCCTGGGGTGGGGTTTGCACGGGAGATGCTGGCTGAGGGCAGCAATAAATGATGCTGCTCTCCCAGGGGGGTGAGATCCAGACCCCAGAGTTAAGAGAGCAGAACAAGACCTAAGAACTAATTGCTGAGTCTTGGCAGCCTTCTGTGGTGTCCAAAACCAGCTTGTTCCTGGGAGGGGGGGAAAACATCAGGGATCTTTCCCCGAATTCAGGCTCCGTGGCTTTGCCCGTGTGACTGAAGGCCAGGCACTCAGCTGCCCGAGGGCAAGATGGTTAAACCCAGGGAAAACGCGCCCGGATTTATCCAGCTTTTAGCTGGATAAAATAAAATATCCACCTGATGGCAGCAGAGAACGGGGAATGAGGGAACCCGAGCTGGGCGCGCAGTCACCAGCCCCGCTGCCCGCTCGGCTCCCGAACCGCGCCGGGGGATTCCCAAAAGGCGGAGTGTGCTTTGGTGATGTGGGCTTTCCATGGCGACAGCCGATGTCCCCTGTCCCTGGGAGAGCTCATTCACATCATCCCTGTGCCCGTCTGGAGAGGAAAAGGCCCTGTGGGGTTCAGGCACCACTTTTGGGGGTGGCAGGGCGCGATGAGCAGCGTGAAGTGCCTGGTGTGGCTGGAGGACAGCTCCAGAATCCCTGTGCCGAGGGCTGTGGTGGCACAGCAGCAGGCTGGGTGACCACGGTGTCCCCTGCCAGTGGTGCTGGCCTCGGACACTGTCCCTTCAGCCGTGGGCATGATCCTTCCTGCTGGTGGCTGTCGGAGCCAGGGGCAGCAGGAGAACGGGACGTGGATGGAGTGGCAGGGAATTTGGGAGCTTCCCATGGGGTGTTGAAGCAAAAGAGCCCTCAGAGCAAAACTGGGGAACTGTTTGAGAGGGGACAGAAGAACCGTAGAGCAGGAGGAGGCTTGGTGCTGAAGCATGTCCTGGGGAAAGGGGTGAGGTCGGTGACTGCACCTTGGGACAGACGCCTTACTGCAGAGCACAAATGGCTTTTTCTGGCCATGCCACCTCCATCTTTCCAGGATTTGCTGGAAAAGGCAAGGATGTGGGTCTTCCCATGTGCCACAGAGTCATGGCAGCCATCTGTGGCGCATTGCACTGAAAATAACTTTTTTTTCTCTTAACTGAAACTCTTGTTGAGGAATAATCCTAATCCTGCAATTTTAAACTTTGTTCTGACAAACTGTTTGGGTCATGGGACTGGGATTTAAGAAAAGTTTTAGGGGATGTCTCAAAGGAACTCTTTTTAAGCAAAATAACTTCTTGTATTTGAAATATTTTCCATTTTGAATTAGATTCTGTTGGGAAAAAAATATTCTTTTAAGTGCTCCCTTTAAAAAAAAAGTGCAAAGCTTCTCCTGCATCTTCCGTCCCCAAACCCTGCCAGGATGTCCCCACCATTGCCATCAGCTCAGGTCACCAGCCAGGAGGGAGGTCATTTGCTGCCATAAAAACGTGGTGCTGCTGCATTCCAAAGCTGGTTTTGTTTTTAAAACCAGCCAGGGAGTGGAAGCTTGTTGTCATCCCAAAGGTAAATCCTATGCCTATCCCTAATGCCTAGGCTCTTGTTTTGATGTGTTTCAAGGGACAAAAGGAAAAAAAAAACAAAACCAAAACCCAAGAAGGAACCAATCCCAAAATAACTGTTTGAAAACTATTACATTTTTTGGAAACTACTGGGAAAAAATTTCTTCGCTCAAAGGGTTGTCCAGGCCTGGCACAGCAGCCCAGGGCAGGGTGGAGTCTCCAAAGCCGTGTGGATGTGGCACCTGGGGACGTGGGTCAGTGTTGGTCTGGGCAGTGCTGGGGGAATGCTTGGACTTGATGATCCTGCAGGGCTTTTCCAGCCTGAATAATTCTGAGATTCTGCGCTGGTGGAGTAACACAGATGTTGTATGAAACTGAAAAAAACAAACGTGGAAGGTCACTGCTGCTGTTGTTAGCTTTGAGGAGCTGGCTGGTCTTTGTGTGATTACTGTCCCATTGATGGGAATAATTGGAAAATAGCATTTATATCCACATGACCTTGCAGTGACCAAGTAATCAGAGCAAGAGCACGTCATTGATTTGGTGTCAGGTGAAGACCAGTTGGGAGCAGGCAGTGAGGAGAGGGAGGGCAGCCTTGTTTGAAGACCAGGGAAAGCTGGACAAGTTGATTTCAAAGATCATCTCATTCTGCATTCAAAGCAGACCTTTAGCTAGTAATATTAAATGCTAACAAAAGAGAGTCTGGTCAGTTGTGGGTAATAAACTATTAATTGGAGCTTTGTCAGAAACGACTCTTGACCTTTGAGACAAGACAATAAGCAATTGGGGGTCCTTTGTTTCCGTGCTCTTGACTCCAGCAGTGTCAAATGTTGGATACAGGTGAGTTATGTTGTTCTTCCCCTTTGGGAAAGGTGATGCCCGGTAATTTGAGGATATTCAGCAACTTAGAAACTAATTAGTTCAAAATTAAATTTTCCACTCTGCCAGGCCAAGCACAATAAGACAAGGCCTTAAGACACAAGAGAGCACTTTAGAAAGGAGTAAAGGGTGACTGGGCACATGGAGGATCCCAGCATGCCTTTCAGCAGATCCAGGCACCCTAATTAGGTGGAACACAAAACTGTCCCCCAGCTCCTGCAGACCTGAGCTGCTGCCAGTGCCTGTGGGATCCCAGAGCCCTGAAAGCTGCCAGGGAGGAGGGAGGTACCCCTGATGTCCCCAGATCCTCCTCATGCACCACTTTGTCATGGGATAGTCTCTGCCCACCTGTACCTTCACTTGTTTTCACTCTCCTCCCTTGTGCTGTGCGCAGCAAACTGGGAGGGTAGAATAAGCTCAGCTGCCCAAGTGAAGACCATTCAATTTTTTAAAAAAAATTAGTAAAATTAGTTGTGGGGAGAAATGATGGGTTTGCAGGGCACTGCTGTGCCTGTTACATCCCACTGCCAATCTAGCTGCAATTTTCAGGGTGGAGACCCAAATCCCATCTCTTCCCTTGCGCTGGGATTTCCTTCATCGTGCTTCTTGCCCTCAAAGCCCCACTTTGGTTAAAAGGAATGTTCCCCATTCCCAAGATCCTGGTACAGCCCCAGATTTCTGGGAGGGTGTTTGTGAGCTCCTTCCCAGCCCATGGTCATCCCAGGGCTGAGGACAGCTGCTCACCACAGGGGCCAGGGCCCTTTCTGACTGAACATGTGGTCACTGTGGGGTGTGCTCAGTGTGCCCAGCTAGACACAGAGTTCTCTGTGATGGGGAAGGTGAGCTTTTCTCATGGGATGTGCTTCACTCTCTGCTGGAACCTGAACACTGCACCAAAACTCTGGGAGTATTTTTAGGATTGGGCTCTCGTGGAGTAAAAGCTGCTGGGTAGGAATCTCCTCTTGAGTGTCATCAGGTGATAATTAATTTGGGTTGCTACGAAAAGGTGGGTTTTTTTTAAACAAAGCAAAGCAGAGCAAAGCAAAGCAAAACAAAACAAAACAAAAAACCCAACAAAAACCAAACAAAAAGCCACAAGCAAAAAGAAACCCCCCACAAAATCACCACCAAACACAAAAAAACCCTACCACCCAAAACCAAAAGAAAAAACAAAAACCAAACCAACAGAAAATCAACCAAAGCAAGAAGATCTTTCTGAATGTCCTCAAACTACTTTTTGAAATACATACAAACCCCAGGAAGGGTTATGTTAATATTGCTAAAAGCTGTTCCCCAAGCCTCCAGTAGCCCCAAGCCCCTTCTCCAAGCCAGCTCTGCACCATCATCCTCTCATCTTGTGGTTAACATCGCTGAACGCTGGAGAAACTGTAATTGTTCATAAGCAAAGTAGCACTTCCCAAAGTACAGTATTTGTTTAATGGATCGTTAAACCAATATAAATAATGCTGAAGCAAGCATGGAAGCAATGAGGATGTAAAAGTAATTACACAGGGAATCTTGGAGTGTGACTGTCCGCTCTCACAGGCTGTGGTGGGGAAGGGAGGGGATTAAACCAAGCTCAGGAGAGGTTTAACTCTCCAAACCACCCTTTTAGGTTTTGGCATTTCCTTTCCTCTTAAAGAGAAAATTCTGGGGACAGGCTCTGACCTTTTTACCTTGTTCCTGGAATGATTTCCTCTCTAATGATTTCATCAAGATCAGTGAAATTAAATTAAAAAGGAAAAAAAAGTCATTGCTTCTACAGCTGTGGGAGTTGTTGGCAGTGAAATGAATGAAAAAACCACGCCACTTCTGGAGAAGATTTTGGAGTTGTCCTAGTGTATCTGAGATCCATAGATTCAACTTCCAGAGGGAGAACTGAGTGACCATTTTAGCTGACCTGCCAGAGAATTTTCTGTAGTTTTGACTTGTTCAGGTATGTAGTTTGGAACTCACTGCAGGGCTTCTTGGTCTGCAGCTAATTTATCTTTTCTCTTTCTTTTTTTTTTTTTTTTTTGAGAAAGAAGATCTCAGCATTGCAGCTGGAGGAAAACAGCATGGTTGGTCAAAGCCTCATCTGTACACTGGTCATCTCCAATCACTCCGACCTTACTGCATGGGGAGATAATTTAGTGCTCTGAAAATGCCAGTTATCAGCCCAAGTGCAGCCTCACTGGCTGGTGCAGATGTACAATCAATGGAAGTTTGTTATTCTGTTCATTATTACTTAGGCTAACATAAACACATTTGCCAATAATCAAAAATATTGCACAGGAGAGCATCGTTGCACCAATAATTTCCATGCTCTGTATGCAGCATGGAGGAGCACTTGGGGGCTCCTAATATCTAAAATTAAACTCTAATCTGAGCAGTGGAAAACACAGCATCTTCAGGCTCCTCATCTCCAGGACCATGAGTTTCAAAATGAACTGTTGGGAGCCCCTTGCAGAGGAAGGCTTATTCAGTCATAGAACCCTCATAGAATGGCTTGGGTTGGAAGAAACTTTAATTATCATCTCATTCCAGCCCTTCTGTCATTGTCAGGGTGGTCACCCACTGACTCAGGGTGCTCAGGGCCCCATCCAGCCAGCCCTTACCTGCCTGCTGGGTGCACTGTGAGGACATGAGGTCTTCATGGGCCTCTGCTCCAGGCACCCCATGCATTGGAGAGGAGTTAATTTTCCTCTTTTTGCATCAAGTTCTGGGCTCTCTGCTGTGTCTTGGTATCTAAGAGCTCTGGATTTTATCCCTCCTGTGCTTCTGGATGCCTGTGGCTCAGTGTGATGTGGGGAGATGGTGCTTCTCTGCAGCTCTTGCTCCAAGCCCTAACATGCTATAAAAAACACCTGTGGAACCCTGACCTACCCAATGTGTCCAGACCACTAAGCTCTATCCTTTTTTTGGACATCCAGAGGGATCTACCAACCTCCCTTGCAGGTACTCACTCCTCCCTACTCCACTCTCAGCTCTGGAGCTCAGTGCTACGTTTTCTGGAGCCAGCAGCGTCCAGGGGACGCAGTCAGAGCAGGCTGTGACACCCAAGGGTGCCCAGTGTGTGGGATTTCCCCGTCTTTCCGTGGGAAGTGAGAGGTGACAGCTCTCCCACCTCCCTGGACCTGGAGAGGGCAGCAGAGAAAAGCGGAGCGTCCTTGGCTGCGAGCGCCGGGATGGAGCAGGAGCAGCTGCGTTGCAGTATCCAAACACACTTCTCTGTGAGGAGGGTAATTTAGAGCAATTACACCGATTATTATTGCTTTTCTAATTAGTGCTTTTCCTACAGAATTAGCTGAGTGTTTATTAGGAGCCGCTTGTTGCCAATAGCTTAACTGCTTCGGTACCAGTTTTTATCAAACATTAGAGTGGCTTAATTTTATTATTATTTTTCCCCCCCCCCTCCCTGTGTGTAACTGGTTTTGTTATCTGGTTTCACATAAAAGCCCCAATTAAATATTCATTTTGCTTTGTTACATATGGCATTAAATTTTCATGAGCTGTATGTTCTCCTTGAATTTTGGGGGGTGGGCAGGGAGGAGAGGGGCGAAGTAACCCCTGTTCTCCTAAAGGCAGGGATGCACACGTGTTTTATTGCTTTAGTGATGGTGAGAGAACTGGGGAAAACGAAAGAAAAATTTAAAAATCAACAGAAAAAGCCTTTTCTCACGTAGAGTAGAGATCCAGCCTTAAACCTTCCAGCTTAAAGGAAAAAAATTGTGAGGCAGGTGGAGTTTTGGTGTCCCTCTTTGCACTGCGGCACGAGGTTGCGGCATCAAGGCTGATCCTGGGGAAAAAAAAGGCTCTTTGGGGGCAGAGAAGGTGATTTTTTCACTCTCAGCCCCTTCCCCCCCATCTTCTTTAGTGTCTTTGAGCAAGTTTTGTGGGTCTGCAGACCACAGAATCCTTCCTCTGTTCAGTCAGGGTGTGCACTTGTGCTGCTGGGAAGGGGTTATGTCTTAGAAATGCAGAGGGAAATGGTTGGGATCAATGGTGGCTTGATCAGGGGATTAACAAAATTAGCAACAATTAAATCCTTACCCTCCTCTCTGATGAGGGGGGCAAGGATTTAAAGAGCAAAATTCTGACTTTTTTTTTTTTTTTGAGCCATGAAATTTAAATCATAACAGCAAAGATAAAACTGCATTTGAAGCAAATTCTTTTGGTATATCCCATAAAAATACAATTAAATACTTTCTCCAGAATAATGCTTGTTCTTAAGACACCTTAGAGGTTTTTTCTTTGGTTTCTTTTCCTTTTTTTTTTTTTTTGTTCACTGTCAAGGGCAAAATGTAGTTTTGTTTGATTTTTTTTACCAATTCTCTTTGGTCATTTCTTAAGCAGTGTCGTGACTTTGTATGAAATTTCAGCACCCCTGTCTTTATCCTTAGAAAACAGTAATTCTTCCCATCTGTACTTTGAATTCTGAAGGAAAACAAAAATGGGAAAATAAGGAAAAAGTATTATTCTCAATTTTTCTTCCTCTTCCCTTGTTTCAGGAGGCAGACGGGGGTGATGGGACTTGAAGAGCCAGAAAAATGCTGTCACCTTTTTTCCTCCTATTACACTCAAAATGAGACAAAATAACCCAGTTGTTTTCAAAATCTTGTAGAATGAATATTTGTTGTGACTTTTAATAATAATACAGTGGGTTTTAACACAGGGTACAGGTGAATTCCCATGTCCTGCAGAAGGCGCTGGGATGAGCATGTGGGCTTCAGATCTCAAAATAAAAGGATTGGAATTATTATCCATAATAAAAAAGTTTCTAACTGGTGACATTTCTGGGTGTCACGGCCATGCCTGACTGCTTGTTGTGAGCTTGAAGAGCTGCCTTGAGCAAGGAAACACATTTTTTTCCTATTTGAGGGTAAAATAGGTTCAAAAGTATTTGTCCAGCAAACCAAATGTCCTTGGTGTTTCTGGAAGTGATCTGTACGACTGATTTTACGCATTATAATTAAATAACAAAATGCAACGTGATTTAAGTAGAATTTTATGTGTTTGTGTCTGCCTTATATTATATATATATATATATATTTATATTTATATTTAAGGACATATTTCCCCGCACAATATCAGGGCTCGCGGAATAACTACTCGGCAAAACATTGACCAGAATATCAAATCCTCCGAATTATGTCCTACTTATGGGTTTCCAAAAGCGAGCTTTAGAATAAATTCCAGGGGATAAGTAGGATGGGAAATACACAGGCTAATATGTGTGCACGCATGGCGAGCGGCGCCGCTGCAGCGGCTCGAGCCGGGGAAGGCGGGAAGATAAATGAAATTCATAGTCAATACATCATTTCTTATCCCCCTCTTGGGGCAAAGGGTTCAGGTTTTGTTTGGTTTGGATTTCTCTGTTTTTGCCTGTGTTCATCTGTGGCTTCTTTGCAGCTATCCCTGAGTGCGAGAGCGGGAGCGGGGAGAGCTCGGGGTACCTGGTGGGACCATCCCAGCCTTCCCGGGGTCTTCAGGCAGATCCCTGGTTCTTGGGGATTTTCCTCTTCTGAGGCACCAGAAATCCTGATTTTGGATAATGCCAGAAATTTCTTTTTCTTAATTTTTTTTCTTTTTTAAATCAGCTTCAATTAATAGTGCCTTTCTTCGCTTAAAATAGAAAATTATAAACCAAGTTTAGCACCAAAGAACCTATGGAGCGTATTAGAGGTGAATGAAAGCTGGAGGAGGACACAAGTAATTCCCATGTCAAAAGGTGAACAAACTCACTAAAAAACATTTACTAAATTACATCAAATTAAACAGATTTTTTTCTAGAAACAAAATGCTCAAAAATTTAGAGGCAGAGCATCATTATAAGTAATCTAAATGGCATATTCAAATTTCTAAATAGTGTTTTGAAATGATCCGAAATTACTTGGAAAATGTGAAGCCTTTGTCACCACTGCCATCTTTGAAAAAAAATGAGGTGAAAAAAGAAGGATCAAATTAAACAACCCTTTAAAACAATTTTCCCCATCTTTAAGAGAAAAAGAAAACCACTTTGCTTATGGGTTTCACATGCTGTTTTTCTCCCAGTTTTTTCAGGGGCTAGAAAATAAGGGAGAACCTTTCAATTTGATCTCTGGCACAGTGAATGGTTGGCAGGGAGGATATGGGGTGCTCTGGGCAGGATGGACATTTGAGTGGCTCATCTCTCCACCTGCATCCAAGGCAAAGGGGTTTTTCTGCCCTGGCTTTGTCTCCCTGTTAGTTTAAATATGTTTTTTTCGTAGGTAAATTCTTGTCTCCTATCACATGCATCCAGCCTGGCCTTGGACACTGCCAGGGATCCAGGGGCAGCCACAGCTGCTCTGGGCACCCTGGGCCAGGGCCTGCCCACCCTCCCAGCCAGCAATTCCTCATTCCCAATATCCCATCTGTCCCTGCCCTCTGGCCCTGGGAAGCCATTCCCCCTTGTCCCATTGCCACGTGCCCTCATACAAAATCCCCTGTCTTTCTTGTAGGATGAGATGAAGGATTTCAGAACAAAATTTCCTCATATGTGCAACAGGAGGGGAAAGCTGGAGCCGTTTGCCTGCTGCCCAGAATTACTTTTCAAATTGTTACTCACCTATTGAATTGTCGTCCAGACAGGCTGTGGCCAGGAAATGTCCAAGGCCAGGTTGGATGGGGCTTGGAGCAACCTGGGATAGTGGAAGGTGTCCCTGCCCCTGGCAGGGGAGTAGAGTGACACATCTTGAAGGTCCCTTCCAGCCCAGCCATTCCAGGAGTCTGTGACCTTATCTTCTCACAAGCCTGAAGATGGGAAAAAGAAAGGACAAAAGACTACATTCAACCTGGGAAAAGCAAAAACCCCACAACTCCATTTCATTCTTGTAAAAAGTGTGTGTGGGTTAGACTTGAAAAAAAAAGATTAAAATATCATATATCAAAAGGAAAAAAAAATTATTTCGCATGCAGCAAAGTTTGTGTAGCTAACCAAAATTTCTCAAAGTTACGAATTCAAGGAAAGGCTTCTTGCTTATACCAAAGCCTGAAAAGCATAAGTCTTGACTAGATCTGTGCTCTGTATTCCCAGTGAGTTTGTCTCTTTCCTAAATATGAAGGGGAGGACACTGCGGCTCTGAATGTGTAGTCTGGGAACAGGATCATATGTAAAGGTCTCCAGAAGCCAGATCTTAGTAAGAATTTGGGGAATAAACAGGATCAAGAAACACACAGGCTAATACACACAGGGCTGTAAAGCTGTTCTCCTTAGAGTTTAAATAGAGCAAGGCAGCCAGGGACGAATTTTGATGGCTGCAAGTTTGATTGCTGCAGGTTATCTCCATCTGGGGGCTGCAGCTGAGATGCTGCTGGGGCTGGAGCTGCTCGAAGGACCAGGAAGTGCTGTTGGTGGCCAGACAGACACTGAGCAGGGGCTTGCTGCTGGGTGGGGAAAAGGAGCCCAGTGAGGTGGGGCTGGGACAGTGCTGGTGCCCCAGCGGTCAGCTAAGGAGGGCTGTGCCTCCTGGGACATTATGGAATCATGGAATGGTTTGGCTTGGAAGGGACCTTGAGGATGATGTCGTTCCAACTCCCCTGCCATGGGCAGGGTCACCTTCACTAGCCCAAGGTGGTCCAAGCCACGTCCAGTCTGGCCTTGAACACGGCACGGGGTGAGGTAAATGAGCATGTGGAATCTGGGTTTTTGGAGAAACTAGCCAGTTTGGGATAGACATCACTGATTTTGGAGCCACGAGGCAGTGAAACAATGACTAGCAAATAGTGCTGTGCATGCAGGATTCTACTCTTCCAGGCCAAATTTGACTGAGCAGCAGTCAAATCCAGGTCAACTCTGCTTTCACCTTGAGGCTGGCGAGGGAGTTTCTGGCAGAGCTCATTTTTCTGATTCCTCTGAACCATGTTTTTCCCGCATGGAAGTGCACCCCTGGCTTGGGAAGAGCCATGACACCTTCTTTCCCTCAGGTGGCAGCCACCCCCCAGGGATGTCAGGCGCAAGGAGCACCTGGAAAACCCCAGTTCTGGAGGCTGAGGAGCAATAACCCAAGGTGGGAAACATCCAGGGATGGTGAGTGATCCCTGAAAACCAGCATGGGCCACCTTTCAGTGTGCTGACTCCACAGCAAGGCAAGGGCACGGAACCTCTCCCCTCCGGCGTGAAAACCAGACTGTGCCCCCGCAGGGTTTGGGTTGGAGGCTGGAAATCAAGCTGAGTTCCCTGGTCCATGACTCAGTGGCATGGAAACAGGCATGCCCCAGCAGGATAAGAACTGGCTCTTCCACCTAAAGGATGGAAAGAAGGGGGAGAAAAAGCAAGAGAGAGAAAGAGCTGCTGCCATTGAATAATTGATGAGTTTCAGACCAATCAATGCGACAGCAGAGCAGGGCTAATTAAAGGTTTCTGAGGAATCCCTGTAGTAATTTACTTGAATGTAAGAAGTTCATATTCTCTCTCCCTTTTTTTCCCCTCCCTGTTCCCAGGAATTCCAGTTTTAGGCTTCGGCGGTCTCTAACCACCGCTCACTTTTCCCCTCCAGGGGGATGTTTGCTATGGAAATATGCAATTAATATTGCAGCGATCGTAATTGCTAATTATTAAAACAATGCTACCCCCTTTTTCATGGCCTACTTTCTTGCTCAAAATGATTTAAATAACAGGGAAAAGAAAAAAAAAAAAAAAAAGAAACAGAGACAAGGTGGCTGGGGCTCGGCTGAGCCAGGATTAAGGGCTGAGCATGGCTGGGTTTGGCTGTAATTTGGTGAATTCCCACATCTGCCTGAAAACTAAGGGCAAGGTGATGGCTGTCCGTGAGTGGCCCTTGCCATAACCTTGACCCACGCCAAAAAAGCACCGCGCAATGCCAGAACAACCTGAACCCATTTAGTGATGAGGGCATCTGGAGGGTCTGCCCGTGTTTCTGAAGCAGCTGTCGTGGTGCTGTCCTGGTGCTGCCATGAAATATTAATAGTCAGTGATGAGGAATTAACTGTCAGAGGTGTAGGCTGTCAAGGGGAAGGTGAATCAGGCAGGGGAGATGTGCTCAGTGCCAGGGACCTGGTCTGGGGAAAAGATGGAATTCCCTCCCACACCTGGCCAGGACTTGCCATCCCGCAAAAAAAAAAAAAAAAGGAAAAAAAAAAAAGGGCTTTTTGGGTTTCCCAGATGTTGGGATCCTGGGGGGGCAGAGTAGAGCCCAGCCAACTCAGAACTTAAAACCACAAGGTCAGGCCTTGAGGAAACGGCCTGGCAGGGCAGGTTTAGATCAGAGATTAGGAAGATTTCTTCATGGAAGTGGCTCCCAAGTGCTGGCACAGCTGCTCAGATCAGTGGTGAGGTCCCCATCCCTGGAGGGATTTCAAAGCCAGGTGGATGTGGCACTTGGGGACACGGGTCAGTGGTGGCCTTGGCAGTGCTGGGGGAATGGTTGGATTTGATGAACGTAGAGGGCTTTTCCCACCTAAAGGATTCTGTGATTCTCTGATGGTCAAGAGTGGAGATGTTGTGGGGCTGAGCTGCTCCCCATGCTCTGCATCCCAACCCTTTCCTAACCCATTGCTTGAGCCACTGGCAGGAAACTGGACTCAGCTGGGGCAGGATGGAGGGAGCTCACACAAGGCATCACAGGAGGAGGCTGCACGGATTTAGACGCGAGCTCCCACGGTGGGAGCTGCCAGCACCCAGAGCACTGGTGGAGCTCCTTGGAGCGCCTCCTCCACGCCGTGGCAGCTGCTGCCATTGAGGGCAGGGCACCTGAATAACAGAGTGAGCTTAAAAACAGCGTGAGGAAGAGTGCTGGGGTGGCTCCACAGCCCGCGAGAATGCGGAGGGAGGAAGATGAAAACCCTGCTGCTGAGGGTGCTGGGGTTGTGTTCAACCATTCATGCTCTGACAGCAGATGCAGGGAGCTGGGAGGGGGGACCTGCTGGGGGTTTCTGGAAGCAATGTATGTGGAAATAAGGCTTTAAAAAGTCCCTCTGTTGAGGCTAGCGACAGAGCTGTTTTCTCCCGCACATAAATGAAAGTAAAAAAATTGTCAGGGTTATAATAAAACATGAAAGGCTTATGTATAAGCTAGGAAGCAAGGCTTTGAATGGGTTCCTGGTGGTCTCAGGTGGTGAAAGGTGTAGCTATAATACAGCAAGCAATTAGAAACAGGTTTGCTATTAACTGGCTAACTTTGCTGGCTGCTTTGATGGAGCTGACCTTTCCCTCCCAGCCCATCCTGGAGCAGGTGACAGGTTGGAGAGTGCCTGGCCCTCACCCCTCCCTGTTAAGTACAGCTTTGGGTCCCACCTATCGTATCTTTTCCTGCCAGAGGGGTAGGCTTTGTTGTGTGTGGAGCTGATGGAGTGATGGTTGAGCCCTGGCTCTAATTGCAGCACGTAGGCGCTGCAAACCTGTGCTGGGGAAGGCAGAAGGAGTGGGCTGAGCTCCCTGTTGCTTCTTCAAGAGCAAAAAAAGCCAAGCTGGTGCACCCGGGATGTTTGAAGAACTTCTCTTTTTCTCTCTCTCTCATTACATGGGGATGCCCCACCTCTAAAAATCCCTGTGTTACTGGCTGATGTGCCTGGAATTTCTCCTATTTATCCTAGGAGTGAATGGGGAGCTCTGTTAACAGACAAACATTTTCTTGATTTGCTTGTTTGTTGTTTTTTTTTTTTAATTATGATTTTTAAAGGACTTGAACTAAGTAACCTTTTTCTGCAGCTCACAAAGCTGCCTGGAAGTTACCTGATCTAGTTTCAAATCCACCACTGATCCTGCTGGGATTTGAACCAATAATTTGGAAAAAAGCTTTCTGCTGCTTTTCTTAGGAGGTGTGCTCTGCTTTCCACCCACCACCAGGCATCTTGTTGGGTCACCTGTGATGAAGAGGCAGAATGGGCAGGGGGTGGTTGCCTTCTGCAGGGGAAGAAAGGGAATTGCTGCCAGCTCCAGTGGGTGAGGAACAATTGGTTTTGGGCTGGGCATGGCAGAGGTGGAAGAGCTGCTGCTCCTGCTCCAGCCAGGTGTCACCACACCTGAAGCTGCACTGTTCTGTCTACAACAAATGCCTAGTTCAGGGGAAGGTGTCCCTGTCCATAGCAGGGGGTGGAATGAGGTGAACTTTAAGGTCCCTGCTAACCCAAACCATTCTAGGATTGAAATGGAAAACACAGGTACAGAAACAACGGAGAGGAGTCGCTCGGGGCTGCTGTAAAGTCAGGCAAGTAGCAGAGCCTGCTTTCTTAACCTTGTGCTGGTCAGAGCTTTCACCACCACATCTTCCAGATCTGCTCCCCTCACTTGGTTCCTCATTTCCATCACACCAGTAAGAGCTCTGTTGGAGTTTTGGGGAAGATCCATTGTCAATTATTTAAGAAATTTGCCGCTGCTGGTCCTTGCAGGCCTGAGCACCCCTCTGAAATGCTGCCAAGACGCACGGCAGGGTCCCAGTGCCTTCCCAAGCTAAATGATCACATCTTCACCCAGAGCTGGGAAATGAGCAGGTCAGCTCTGCCCCTAAATTCTGAGGGTCTTGGAGCCCATCGCTGGGTTTTGGGAGGAAATCAAAGCACCCTCCTGTCCAGCAGACGTGGGCCACCAGGCTGACAGAACCATGCGTGCCAGGATCCTACCCTGCTCCTGGATGGCACCCGACAGTCGAACAAGCTTGACTCTTAATCCAGCAGAATTATGGCAACAAATTTGAGGGTGCTTGCGTTCAAACTCACACTGTGACGAGGCTGCTTGTTAATTAAAAGGTGGGGAGAAGCAAAACCGAAGCAAAACCAGAGAAGGGGTGACTGTGCCCAAGTGCCAGGTGGTTTTTAATCAGGTTTACGGGGAGGGGGGGAGACGAGCCTGAGGTGGGTAAAGAACGGGGCCATTCCACTCCCCCCGGGACGGAGGGAGAGTCCCCGGAGGAGAGGAACTGGTTAAAGCGGCGGCCGGGGAGCAGCAGCAGCAGCAGCAGCAGGATGCTGTGCGGGGCGGTGAAGGATTGGTGGGCTGTAATGATGCGCTCGGGCTCTATGGAAATGCCCACCAGCCCTCGGCAGCGGCGGCGGCCGAGGCGCAGACGGGGGGACGCGGCTCCGAGAGGCGCAGGGAGCGTTATTGATGCGCTCGCCTCGGGCAGGGAAGCGGATAATGGATGTGGGATGCTGGCCGTGCTTTGTCATCAAACGAGGGGCCTGAAAGATGGTGCGCTGGAATATTATCAGTCATTCCTTGATCAAGATGTAATGCTCTCGGGGTCCTTTTCTTTCTCGCTCTCTCCCCCACCGCAGCGGAGAACGCTTTTATTTCTCCCTCTTTGACCTTTTTGCTCCGGTGTTTGGGATGCTTGGATCCATTCTGCTTTTAACCAAGAGAGCACTACCCTCCCCTCTTCCCTTCCTCCCTTCCCCCAAGCCTGAAGATAGTGGTGTGAACTCGAGGAAATCATGTTTCCTGGTCTGTGTGGCTTCATCTTGAAAAAACCTCTTGCTTTTCATTCCCCCACCCCAACCCTGCCATACTGTTAATAGATTATATTTATGCAGACAAATACTTAAGTTTTATTTCTACGGTGCTATAGGTTAGAATAGTGCTTCCTAAACAAATAAAAAGGTCAGTCCCTGCTTTGGGATTGCCATAACACAGCAAGGGATGGCAAATAAGGGGTTTTATTGCATCTCACCTGTATTTAGGCAAATCAAACAATTGCATTTTTTACAACCCTGCGTAATGGCCTGATGCAACCAAATGAGACCTCTCTCCCGGGGAGTTTAAGCAGCATATTAGCTTTATCACTTGATGACCCATAAAATGGTTATGCACCTCTTAGTGATTACCTGACTTACTCAGCACAGCTTGGCAGGGAGGATATTTAAACATTTTTTGCATTATCTGTTTCACAATGTCATCATTCTAGTCGTCAGCCTTTCAAAGGAAGTGGCTTTCCTTTACATCTTTGTATGGGGTATTAGACCAAGGAAAAGGGTGTTGGGAAGAGAAAAAGAAGGTTTCTCCATACCTTGGAGGCAGAACTAGAATTTGGGGCATCTTCTCTTGCCCTCATGTCACGTCTGATGGAATTTCATTGTGTGAATAACTTTGTAGTTGAACCTCGTGGAACTGATGGACAGGAAAAAAGGAGAAATATTTCCTCTCCCACAAAGTGGCAGCAATTTGGTATGTGTTGCAGAATGATGCTGAGAAGCACAAGAGAGCAGAGGTGGGGATAAATGCTGCACAGCATCCCTGCAGGCTGCACGTGGCAGGAGAGCCCCAGGTCCTGGGCTGGTTTTCTGGGCTGCAGAGCTCTCCATCCACCTTTGCAGCTGCAGAAAATTTTTGTTGTGTTCATCACCACCTCTTCACTAATTGTCTCTTAGCACAAGGTGCCACAACACCATGTTAGTGCCCTTTGGTATCTTGACTGGGGTTCATTTGCAGAAATGCAATGTTTGAGGCTGATCCCAAATAAATGCTGTCTGTAACAAGAGCAGATGCTGAAGAAACCCTCACCAGCATCTCGTTGAGTCACCTCTCATGAAAAATGAGAAGTGTTGCTTTTCTGCAGCTGACAAAGCAATCTGCAGTTAGAGAAACCCTCTGGGCCGGCATGAGAAGGAGCATTTCAAAGTATACTTGTGGTCAAACTTCTCCTCCACTCCATCTGAGGCTCTTTCTTCTTCCTTCTGGATAACTCCCAAGTTAGGGTGTAAGTGATGACAGCACCAATGTTTGCCTGTAATTCCCCCACACTACAGCTGGAAATGTAGGAAAAACTGATGCAAAAGGAATGTGCTCCAGAGGAGTTTATGAGGGAGCAACAATAACCTTGGAGGAATGAGATCCAAAAGCTGGGCCTTGGGACAAGAACTTCTGCTGGCAATGCTTTTGAGCATCTCAGTCTTGGAGAGTTGCTTTGTGTGTAAAGCAGGTTAGAGAAAATATTTCTTTTCTTCATTTTGTTGAAAACATCAAGGTTTCAGAATTCACATTTTGCTGAATTTAGATAAAAAATAAAAATTGGAAATAAGCGAATATTTTGGTGCCTTTTGAGAAACTCGCAGCTGATTATTTAATGGGAAAAAACCTCCTAAATTTAAATTTAAATCTGCTGAAGACCTCAAAAGAATTATGACTTGAGAGGAAATAAAGTTTCTTGAAACGAGACATGTCAGTATTTTACGGTGGTTTTCTTTTTCATTATGTAAAAAATTTGTTGCAGTCAGTGCGACAAATACTTTGTGTTTACCAAAAGTGCTCTGCTCCTGGGGAATGTCTTCTAATGTTAAACTCATGGACCACTCTGCTTTTTAGGAAGGAACCTAGGGAGTTATTTACTCTTGATTTGGGTTCTTAAAGGTATTCTGTGGCCCAGAGCTCCCTCCAATTTGACTCAGTCACCACACTTGCATGGACCACAACAGGGCTGCAGCCGGAGGTCATGACTTCAACCTGCCAGCCCCTTTGGGGTGTTCTGGGGCATCTAGACACCTGTGCTTGGGAATTTCATCCCCATCTGCTTTGCAATTTGGCTTTGTACTTTGGCCTCTCTTGGTTGGAGGGTGCACTGAGGCTCGCTGAGCTCCATCCAGCTGAGCTGCACCGTGGGATGAGATGTCTGAGCAGCAAGGCTTCTCACAGCTCCTGTGGCACCTTGCCAACGGGACCAAATGCCACCAAACATCACCAAACTTGCAGCTGAGTCCAAAATTGCTCCATCTTTGGGCTGCAAAGGAGGTTAATAGTGGAATCTCTGCTCTTGGCCTCACTCACAGTGTCCCCACCTGAGCAACACCCAAGAGGGATCTTCCCGTCTTTGTGGAAAATTTTGAGGCGACGAGGTGAGAGATCTTATCTTAAATAATTCTGAAACAGCACAGCCCTCTCTATTCCTACTGATCCTGTCTCATCAATCTCATTGAGACATCACTGTTCTCTTTGGGAATTCAGTAAGCAGATAACACCAAGGGTTTGCATGGTATGGTGATAGATCTTCTCTCCTGAAGCATGCACACTGAGCATACCAGTAGTAGGATTTGGTCCCAAGAGATAGACCCCAGGCCTTACTTATAGACCACTGTCCTATTCATTACCCTGTCACAGGTTTGATCTCTGATGGCTGTGCAGAGAGCAGAGCTTAGTGACCCGAGCAGGAGAGAGCTTTGGGGTTCTGCCACCAACCAGGTGGAGTCACCTCAGGCAAGCCACTTGCTCCTGGATCACCAAAACCACACAGTCTCCTCAAACCCGTGGATGCAGAGGGGAAATTGTGGGATTTTTGAGGGATTTTGACTCTTTGCTTGTGTCACATTAGTCAGGGTGTGCTTCCCTTTCAGCCCCTGAGGCTGAGCGGACTGGAGAGAGAGGAGGTGGAAAGGCTGCAGGGTTTCACACGGGAGCAGTGAGAGAAGATGTCACTTTGTGGTATCCATAGGGGCATTGGGATTCTTCTGTCCATTGGAACAACGTGTCTGGGGGCAGCTGTGGGAAAGGGACCTGCACTGAAAGGGTTGTTGGCCAGAGCATGATGGGGAGTCCCATTTTGCTGAGAGGTGTCCTGCAGGTCAGAAGGAGGGGAGATGTTCTGCTCCTTCTTTTATTTCTAGTGACTGGTTTCTCAAAATCCTCTCTGATGCACAAGGAAGTAATCTTTTCTCTAACTTTATTTGGTAGACAGCTGGACCAGATAGGTTCCTTCCAAGTGAGCTATTCATGGAGCTATGGTGGCAGAGCCACCACCACTGGAGATGATGAAGGAAGAACTGGACAGGGCACTTATTGCCTGGTTGACAAGGGGGTGATCAGTCAGAGGCTGAACCCAGTGATACTGAAGGTCTCTTCCAGCCTAAATGACTTTTAGATTTGACCCTATTTCTCATTTTTTATCTGCTAAATTAAAGTAAAGCAAGCCCATCCAGCCATCCTAAGCTCGCTTTCTCTGGAAAACCTTTAAAGGGATGAAGATTGCTATCTGTGAGTCACCAAATGGAAAATAATCATGGACTGTACTGAGCTGAAATGGGCCCATCAGGCTCATTGAGTCCAGCTCCTGTCCCTGCACAGACACCCCAACAATCCCACCCTGTGCTGAGACTGTCACCCAAGTGCTGCTGGAGCTTTGGCAGCCTCAGGGCTGTGACCATTCCCTGCAGAGGCAGATGGTGTTGACCCATTTCTAACTTGTTTACATAATGCACATTCTCTTCTCCTATGCACCAAAGGCTGAACTTCTTCCATATATTGCCTTCTTCCATTTAAAGCTGCTCCACCAGAAATGACTATCACCTCAGAAGTTCCTTACATCATTTTTTCACCTTGCTTTTGGATATCAAACCAAGCAACAATCTAGGAATCCGAGATAAATATGTCAGTTTAAGAGGTTGTTTTTTTTTATTAGTCTTTGAATTACAACTTCACCCAAATGCTTCTTAAATCAGGACTCTGCTTTGGATTTGACAATTCTTTGATGGTTTCTGGGAGCAAATATTGCAGCTGGCTGCCGAGGGGCTCTGCTGTGGGGGCTAGTTTGTGGAAACAAATTCCTAACTATTCTTGCCTATAAATCCTGAGCCAAACACTATGAGACTTTCATCAGTGATTTCACTCCCAGCATATTGGCATTTTAAGTTTTTGACAATCCCATTTAACCATCTGTATTGATTGCAGGTTTGTGTACGTACAAAGGGGCCTTTTTCAGGGGGAATTTGAATTCCATCAGAGTAGAAGGAAAGCCCCAGATCACGTCAACACACTTTGATACTTAATTGGCAATCCTGGGATAGTGTAACTTCAATTAAAGTGAAGTCATCCTGCATACCTGCCTACTGACCTGAGTTCCTGCGTGAGCATGACGATGTTTGATAATGAGCACGGAGAGGACACAGCCAAACAGCCCAAGGTAATGAGTGTCCCTAAGGTATCAAGTCTCCTCAAGGCACCCTTTCCTTTTGTTTTTCTTTTTGTTTTTTGTTATTTCTTTCCCCCTGCAGTGGCTTTACCCACCTGTAATTGCAATAGAAAGAGGGAGTCAGGAGATATTTCTTTGCAGACGAGACAGTGGTTGTGTTATTATGGTGTATTATGTTACTTTCCATTAGACCAAAAACTTTTCATCTCTAACCCTAGGAGGTGACCTACAGTAAATACAGTGTCGTATTTAGCTTTTGTAAATAGCTTAGCTCTCATGAATGTTTTATAGTGGGGTAAATATCACATTCTCTCCACTTATTTACATCCGCACAGCATCACAGAAGACTTGTTGGTATTAAATATTAATTGTAAGCTTTAGTGAATCTATGCTTTTGTCAAGAGTGCACTGGGCCACACATCTTTTTTGGCCTCACACATTGAGAAACCGCATGGTCTTCCGAAGAAAGAGCTGGAAGTGCATTATCAGTGTTTTTAACCAAACTGGCCCCAGCTTGATGGCCGCAGCTCCCACTCCTTTCGCCCTGCAGCTGGGAGGAGGCAGAGAAGCCACGGGCAAAGATGTACATGGCTGACCCAACACCTTGGCCTTAGTCTCTGCATCACTTGCAAGTCAGGGAGATTCCCTGTGGAAGGATTTGGGAGATTTATGAAGGCCAGAATGGATCAGCCAGTCTGGCTACCTCTGTATCTCAGTCCAGTGACCTTCTTGGTTGAGCCAAGAGCTTGTGTCTGCCTGAAGTATTTCTAACTGGGAAGCAACCGCATTTTTGGCTGGAAGACTTCAATCAGTGGTGAATCCACCATGTCCCCTGATACACTGCTATTACTTGACGTATTGTAATTAATTTTAGAATTACCAATGATTTCTAAAGCCATGCTCTGATTTTGCTGGTTTTTTTGCTTCTAGACATGAACTTTTGTTGTGCCTTTCCTGGTAGATTTGCAGATCTTGTCTTGTATCTTGTACTTTCCTCCTGGGAAGGGCGAGTTCTTGCTGTCCTGATTGAGAGTAATAATTCCTCTCTCACTCTGAACATGCCTAATGCATGGAGCTCTTGCTCTCTGTCTGTTTCAAATTACCCATGGCATTTTTTAGTATCAGTCAATTCTTACATTTCATCTGATTTAGGGCTGGGGGATGTACTCAATACTCCAGGATCAGTCTCTCCCTTGTGCATAAAAGCTGCTTTTCCAGCACTGAGTCTTCCTCCAGAGTGCCTATGACCCGTTACAAGTTTTGCTTTCAAAGCTTTTTAACCCAACCCAGACTTTTCATGGATAATTTTTTGAGAAACTGCTCCAGAGTGAGACCTACTTTTGAATATGAACCACACTCTGAGATGTGCTATTTTTACTCTCTGTGAATACAGTTTATGTTTCCTCCTCAAACTTCAGAATGACTTTTCTCAGGTAATAACTATGGGTTATTGAGGATCCAGGTGCTCTACCCACCCAAATAAATTTACACCAAGGCATCATTTCAGACATGTAAGTAGGAGCAGAGATGCCAGCACCTGTGCTATTGGTTGACTTCAGTAGCATCTCGCCAACCAAACATTGGTTGAGTGCATGTTCACCCATATGGGTGTGCCTCTGTTGCTTCCCCCTGAGTCTCTGCTGGATTACACAAAGTGGGAGAGCAGAAAACAGGAAAACTTGTTAAATATCAGCAGAGAAAGCAAGGGTCAATATCTTTGAGATATTATTTTTTTAATGTTTCTCCAGAATGTTTCATCTGCAGGATGAATTCTTTCTTCCTCCGCCTGTGGCTGGTGCTGGTTGTGGTCATTGTCTGTGCTCTGGCTGGTATTGGAAAGGTGGTTACTTAGACATGGGTGGAAGATAGGGTAATGGAGTTTAACAGCATTGATTTTACACAGAAGGCTCATTCTGCTCTTAAACCCCTCCTTTCCCCATGAATACCTAATTTAAATGGTTGGTACATAATTTTTTAATGAGACGTTCCCTAATCCATCCAACCAAAGATTAGGAAAACTATGACTACAAAAGAGGGACAAAAAAGCTTCTGGTTTTGTTAGCTGCCTGATTTTCTGATTTGTTGATTTGTTGGGGCATTTTCTTTCCTTTGGCAAGACACGCCTTTTCTGCCCCACCTGCCCCCAACCCATTAAAATGATTGCAGGAACCAGAGCAGTTGCTGGTGCATGCTGGAGTTTGTCAAGTGACTCTTAGCCCAGAGTACCAGCCTCGTTATTTTTAACCAATGCTCATCAAGTTTTGAAGCATCCATTATGCCCTGGTCCAGGGGCAAACTACACTACATTACAAAACACTTAAGCCCTGCAAAAAAATTTCCTGACCTCTGAAATCTCTTATGACCTAGTTGCAGCTTCACAATGTCTAGCACTAATCTCTCCATTAAAGCCTTTTCACCTATTTCCTAAACTGCTGTACAATGTATGTATTTAGACAAAAGCAGCAGCTTTCAGAGCCATTAAAGGCTCAAGCCAAAAGTAAAGATGATTTTCTTATGGCTGAGGATGTCTGGCAGCCTCGGGGGGTTGGACAACACCATGTTCTTCAGCTGACCCTTATTTAAGACAACCTGTGAGTGTCAGGATTACGATGCTAAGATTACTGTGGTATTTAAATATTATGTTATTAGTCAAATACTGGCATGTATAAACCCAAGATAATTTGGGTGGAGAGAGGATTGGGGAAGGGGGGAATTCACTGTCAAGGCTCAGATTTAAGCTGTTAGATTCAGCTCATAACCGAGTCTATAAAAATACGTTTTTCGCCGCTAAACTGCTATTTATATTTACTGCAACTTAAATCATTCCTCTCAAGTTTGGTGACCCTGCTTTCTTTTAATTCGCTGATTACCTCTCTAATGGAATCAAATGTGTTGCATTGGTGGGAGAGTGTGTTAAATCCTCCTCTTCGCTTGGAGGGAAGGAGAACCTGAAATTTTTAAGTTCCCGAAACTCTCAGAACTCTTACAAATAACATTCAAGATCAGTCAGGGCTTATCTCTCCTGAGGAAGAGCACATCCGTCAGCTGAGCAGATGTTTGCATTGCTGTGGATAAGTAGGAGGAAAACCAAATTCAGAGTCTCGTCCAGACTTACCCTGTTCCCTCCACCTTTCCACAGGTAGAGCAAGGACCCCTATGAGGTCAGAGGAGTGGCCCTTAGGATTTTGTTTTTCTCCATCAGGTGGGCAGAGCAATAGGTCCAGCTCCCACAGCCATTGATGTCTGAATGTGGACGGGATGATTTCCACATCGACACAGATAATAGATCACCTGCTTTGCAAAATAACTTTGTGAGAAATCGTGATCCCATTGTTCTGCAGGTTCATGAAACAAGGAGCCTCTGGGGAATGGGGCCTGCTGTGTCTGCACCCCCAAACTCCTTGCACACCTCATTTCAGTTCTTTTATTTTTGAGACCACCCTTAGGGGGGACCCTAGTTTAGACGCATCATCTCTGGGGCTCTTGGACTCCTCGTCTGCAAAATAAGAATTCAGAACTCCTCAAGACCTGGTGCAAAATGCAAGGACCAGAGCAAGTGGTATTGGAGGAGCAAGTGGACAGAAATGAGTTTCCAGGGAAGCCACTGGCACTGCCTGCACTGCCTGAGGTTGTGCCATTCACCTTCCCCTATTCTCCCACTTTTTGTTGGAGTTATTTTAGTTGTCGTTCTTCACAGTGCTGTGGTCTCAGGATCCAGTTAAGCAAAACCCGCATTATCCACACTACCTAACAGTATGACATCTGTAAATGGCTTTCTAATTACTCAAATAAATCAGCATGATTGGAAATTCTTGAGATTTTATTGGGAAGGAAATTTATAGTAATTAAACCAAATTAATTTTGGATTTCTGTTAATCCAAAGAAGGTTTTGGAAGCTTTAGGTTAGACCTGCATTTTCTCCCGCAAGTTATGTGGGTGAAAGAATGAGAAAGAAATTGTTTTTTGGACAATAAGATGGTGATAATAGGAGAATCTTTCGAATGAGCTTGCTATACATCTTTCATCAATTGCAGAGTGTCTTTTCTGGCATCTAAAAATATCGTTCAGAGCTTTTACTAAAGATTCAAACAGACTGAAAGGAATCTTTTTTAATCAAAATAAAGAACCCTTTTTAATTACTCAGACTCCTTCACAGTTGGAGGTAATAATTGTCTTACGTTCTTAAGTAGTGCTGTTATTAGCCTGCCCTGGGGCTCTTCTATTTTCCAGAAGTTGGCATCGCTCTCTGTTGAACGCCAGGATAAAGCATGCATCAGCTTAAATATTTCTGTGTCCTCGATGCTGGGAATGATGCAGGTTGAACTCAGCTTCCCCCTTCAGTGCTGCCAGTCCCAAAATGCCTGCACACACCAACAGGACACACTCCCAAACACCAAGGGATGGTAAACCCATATTCTGCTGAAAATTATGTTTTCAGGTCCACCTGTGAGACCATCCTCTTTGTTTTTTCTTAGGCACTTTATAAATATTTTTTTTTTAACGGGGGTTTTCTTTTGGTTTGGGGTGAGGAGGTTTGGCATATAAGTGCCAGTGAAGTGAACAAATATATTTTCTCTCTGTGTTTTGCTAATGTATTTTAAACCTTCCCTCCAAGATGAATGGAGGGGGAAGGGGAGCATGCAGGCAGTGCCATGTCCCTCCTCTGTAGCTGCACAGGTGGAGGTTTGCAGACTGTTCTGCGGGATTATCAGGATGGGAGTATGCATTTTTCGGGGGGAAAACAGGATTTATGGGACATGGGATTGCTGCTCTTCATGAAGGCCTCCTCAATGTCCTCTAGAAATCCAACTGTTAATAACTGACATAAAATTAACTCCTCTGGGTAGAGTATTGCAGACCCTGAGAACAGATTCTGAATATTTGTGCAGATTTTTGTGTCTTCTTCATGCTCTTGGCCATGCACACTGCTTCTGGGTCTATTTACTTTTTGTCAAAAACACTTTTCAAGTGGATACTTTTGTTGTATCTTTTTTGTGGCTTCTTCCAATGCTGAGCAGGGTTGTTTTTTCCATTGTAATTGATGTTAGTGAGAGCAGAATTAGCCAGAAAGCCTCTTGACTCATCACACACACCAAAACACAGGAGGTAGGTGTAATATTGGTGGGCTCAGATTCTGTCTCTTCAGCAGCTGTAATCTTTTTATTCACCAGTATTCTTAATCAAGAACACTGTCCCTTTCCTCTGTAGGTGTAAAGGGGAAACAAAACAAGGCTCATGCCAAACTGCAGAGGGAAGAGGCTGGATGTAGAACCAAGGCATCCCAAGCCCCATGCTACCCCTTTCACCCCACCAGATGTTCAATTCAGCACATCCTGCCTGGTTCAGCCTGTCTCCTTTACTACCTTAAAATTACACAATAATTTTGGTTGGAAGGAACTCTGTGTGTTTAATTGCTGTGAGAGGGGAGAACACAAGTCCAGAAAAATAAGTAATTCACCACACAGAGTAAGACCCAGCAATTATGAGGAAGTCTACAGAGAGAGGCAAAGAGAAAAGAAAGAAGGAAGAGCACAAAGATGCTTCCTCTGTGCCTGCAGAAGCCATGTGATTTGGCCCTGTTATTCAGCAAGGGTGTGTGGTAAAGAGTGACTAAATCAGCTGCCTCAGGGCATCTCCTGAGGCCATGGCACCTGAGATGGGTTTGGTGGAGGACCAACACCTGCAAATTAACAATTGTTGGCTGACAGGATGAAGTGGTGATGTTTTCATGTTTCACCCCAAAAGCTGAGGGAAGCCTTGTTCCATATTACTGGAAATAAGGAACTGGTCTGGATATTTTGGTTTGGGAGGCATCCTAAACTTGATGTACAACCAGGAGCTGGTGTAACTGCTGCACTGAAAACCCTTGGCACAGCCAGGCAAAAACCTTCCACAGAGCCAACTTTATGGGCTTGAAATCCTTTCAGTAAATCAAGGCAAGGTCTGGGTGAAAACACAGGAGGCAAAGAGTTAAGCTGCTTTCATGTTCCAGGTACTGTCCACTAAAGAAGCCCCATACTGGAGTGCTGTAGCTTTCTGAATGTAAGTTTAGACTGCTTTTGTGCTAATGCATTTATATTGTGATTGTGAAAAGCTTTTTTTAAAGAGGAAGATAAATCTTACCCAAATCTGATAATCATGTTTAAAAATCTCCGCTCTGAGATTTATGTTGCTTTTCCCCCCCGCTCCCCCAACTGAAAAAAAAAAAAGGCAAAAAAAAAAAAAGAAATAAAAAGGAAAAACAACAACCCTACTGCATCAAAGACAGAAATAATGGCTTGTAAGTACTTAAAAGCTTATAGATAGGAAACTTAAAAAACTGGTCGGATTCAAACCAAATCCTATCAGATTTTCTTGGTTCTCATAAACCTTTAATCAGCTCCCATGGGGCATTTTTACTAACCATAAAACATGTGATTAGAAGACACATGAACTGCTGGAATTATGACAGCGAGATGGGCTTTGACTTTAGCCCGACTTAGGGACGGCAGCACAAGGAGCCGTGGCAGCTCTGCCCCAGGAGGGGACACACCACACTGCCATCCCAACAAGCCAGGCTGGTGACAGGACCCTCCCTCGCCGTGTCTCAGCCCTGGCAGGGGCACTCAGAGCCCAGGCACCCTCCTGGATTGCGCCTTGGTGCTCTTCGAGGGGCTGGCAGCCTCCTGCTGGCAGTGGGGTGACCCACCAAGGACCACAGCAGAGGGCTGGGGGGATCCCCACGGCAGGATGGAAAATGGGGCGCTTTTATCAACCCTTTCTATAAGGTGGTGTCTGGCTGGCGAGTGCAAAGTGTGACCCAGGGCGCCTCCTGCCCCACCCAGGTCCAGCCTGCGGGCTTGACCCAGCCTCTTTCCATCTCAGGGTTTGGTTGGTGTAAAATACCAATTTTCTGGAGTGTGAATTCCCTCATGCAAGTCAAGGCTTTGGAGCTGAGTGTAATTTATTTGGGATCTTTGGCTGCTTTTTTCTGGTTTGTATCTGCAGGGGCACAGTCCCTGAGACAGAAGAGATTTTGAATTTGAATCTTAGAATCACGGAATGGTTTGGGTTGAAAGGATCTTAAAGCTCATCATATTCCGAACACTCTGCCATGGGCAGGGACACCTTCTACTAAACCAAGTTACTCAAATTACTGCAAATGGCTCTTTGGCCCCTTTGTGGGAGAAGATAAATATTTTATTTGTAAAGGTCCCTTTAATCTGTAGGATAGAAATATGCTGTAAACAGCATAGAATATGGTAAATATAATTTGGCATTTCTCTGTGTTAGATATTACTAATAAATGTGACAATTTCTATTTCTGTCATTCAAAAGCAGTCTAATTTGGAAAAAAAAAACCCAGTGTGTAGAGGTGAACAGGTCTTTTTAGGATATTAGTATACAGGCAAAGTTGCATGTCATATCTTTTTACCCAGGTGAATATGCAAGGCTGGCATTTTAAAGGAGAAATAGGTTTAGTTTGTACAGACCTGAAGGTCTGGTTGGGTAATTTCAGATTAGGGAAAACTGCTGAACTTTTAGCCAACACGACTGCACATTAAGCATCACCCCACAAAGTACATTTACTCTTTGTATGTGGGTATGATGATAAAGATTCCACTGAAATAAAAAAATGCCAACATTATATCTCTGCTAGGATAAAAGCAAGCAACTTGAGTATAAGACTAAAACTTAACATAATTACTTGAGCACACCATGCAGAAAGACTTTCAGGAATCCTGGACATGTGACACTATTTTTCTAAGCTGCTGGGGGACTGCATACATAACTTAGTTCATCTGCTCTGGTCTTCTCCAAATTCTGCAGGAATTTTCCTGAGCGTTCCTGGGAGGACTATATCAGTTTATGTTACACCAGCTACTGCAACACTCTTTGCTGCAAGACAAATTTGCAATTCCTGAAGCTGCAGCGTCTGCAGGAGGATTACTGTGTGCTAATGTGATTGGACTGTACAGTGGCTGGACCAATATGGAAATGATGGAAGAGCCTGATACTGTGAATTACAAAATACAGAATCACTGGTGCAAGTGAGCTCCTGGTAAAACATCAAACTCTACAAGTGTAACAGAGGAAAGGTAAAACTGGAAGCACAAGGTTCAAGCCCAGAATAAAGTTCAGCTTAAAACCCTCCCAGTATTGGCTCCTGGGAGTTTGGTTGGGCCAGGTGGAAGGGGCGCTGTGGCCATCAGCTGGGTCCCTGAGAGGGGGTGCACACCCCATCCCTAGACAAAGTCAAAATCAGGGGGATGGGGCCCTGAGCAACCTGCTCTAGTGGAAGATGTCCCTGCACACTGCAGGGGGGTGGAACTAAATGACCTTTAAAATTCCCAAACCATTCCATGATTCTGGGGGACAGGCAGAGTTTGGGAGGTGCTGGGACCCTTCCTGTCATGGGACACTTTGAGATGCTGAGACCCTCTTGAGTGAAAGGTGGCACAAGAGTTTAAAGAACAGCCCTCTGCTCTGGGCCACCCACTGTGCATGCAGCAGGTTGGCCCTCACCAGCCCCTCACACCAGGTGGCCCTGCTTTCACCTTGGGGACACGAGACACGGGACATCAATCTGAGCAGCTCTGCGAGACCTGGGGCCAATCCTCAGCCCTCCTTTTATTGGTTTCCCACCCTGTTTTTGCAGACATTTCTTTGCAGAGCTGATCTCTTATCCTTGCACAGGAACCATCTGAGGAAGGAGAAGCAGTGGCCATTTGTTCCCTGTCCAGGTCACTGGAGAATGTGCCACTCTCCATTTTGGGATGAAGGATTACCTTTGGCATTGCTTTGGAGAGCTGCTTGGACATGGTCCCAGCTATCCAGGCAGGTAAGAGTGGAGCTGCACTGCTGGCATCCTCTGTAGAGGTGCTGCGGCCAGGCTGGAGCATGGAGCATCCCAGAAGTCTCCAAGGATGTTTCAGGAAAAGTGCAGTGTCAGCATGCCCTGCTATTCCCAGGAAAATCTGGGGGATGCCCAGAAAATGCAGCCCAGCTCTACAGGAGCCTCCCAAGTAAGAATCAGGCCCTTCATCAGGACCCCAAAATGAAAGTGCTTGTACATTTTCTGGGAAATTGGGGTGAAAAAGAGCCATTCTGGCGTATTTCTGTGCAGCCACACAGTGATTGCTCACATGGAAACACTTGGGTCACTTGGACTGGAGTCTTCAACACACAACGACTTTTAACAGGCAACATCTGACAGTACCAAAGCCCTTTGCAGCCCTGGGTGAAATTATGATAACAAGAGAAAAAAGCTATTACTGCCACCATGCTTTCATTATGCAAATGATATTAAGATAGGCTGTGCAGATCGCCTGTGGCTATGCTATAATCTCCATGCAGTGATTATAATGTGTCAAACTTAGTCATTTTGATTATGACATGTTAATTACATGCCATCCTCATGCAGACATGAATATTACTCGCAGTCAAACAAAACACAAATTGGGGGCATTGTTGGTTTGGTTTTTTGTTGTTGTTATTGTTGTTTTGTCATTCCTTTTTTTTTTTTTTTTTCCCAGTTCTTGTTTTTGCTGGAAATTTTGATGATGAAATGGATTAAAAGATAAAGAGATATGTAACATTGTAAACTCATGAAACATTGGCCAAGCCATCCCTGGCTGCCTGGGTGGAGTGGGGTCTTCTATTGCAAAAAAAAGAGTCTGAAGCTTTATTGTTGGGTGGGTTTTTTTGGTCCCAGCAGGGTCAGTTTTTAAAAAAATATATCAGTTATAAACTGTAGGGCTGAGTGAGGTGGAAGGACAATTGAATTTTTAACTCTCCATGGGATTTATAAGAAGAGGGTGCAGATGGCCAGGGTACCCCCATTTCCGCCACGGTGCAGTATCCATGGGTCACCTTACTGTGGATGCTTCCCATGATCATCCTCAATTATCCCAATTTCAGAATTTCAGAGGAATCTTTCTTTTTAGTTAAATAATGTTCCAAAGTTTTCTGAGGACAAGCCCATTTTTTTTCCTCCGACAGATCCCGCTTAATCCTCCTTGAGGAAGAACACTTTTTTTTCCCCCTTATATTTTCCAGCAAAAACCACATTTTAAAATGTTGCTATTTTGAATGTAGCTCACTGTAAAAAAATAGTTTCAGGGGAGATAGTTGAGCAAAATATTCCCCCATGATGAAATATGCCATTAAATATAGAAACAGCTCAGATATCAGATCTTCCCACCGAGATTCCCCTGGATGAGGTATCTAGGTAAGAGGCTGAATAACTGAGACACCTCAGTACGTATGGAAGGGAAGAAAAAAAGAAAAAGCACCTCACAAGGGAACAACACTTAACTAGACTTATAAATAGCCAGGATTGCAACTTCCCTGATTAATTTGGGGAAATAAACCTCACTGAAAGCTTTTTGCAAATTCTTCAGATTTCCTTACTTTAGCCCTCGCTAATGTTTAAAAATAAAATATTGACATCAAAGCTTAGGCTTTGGTTTAGGTAATTAAATGCTTTAAGTTACTGGTTCATTAAGAGGAATCTCTCCTAGTACTGTTTCCTCTGAGTATAAAAAAAAAAAGTGAAAAAAACCCAAACCATTGTAGAAACCAAGTAAAAATGTGCACAATAGACTATTTTTAGCTAAAATTTGTGTGGTGGCTGGTGGGACAGAACTGAGAAGAGGGAAGGAGCCAAAGGATACCCAAACATCAAGGGACAAGCTTAAAATTTAGAATTGCTTCACTCCAAAAACAAATTCCATTCAAATTCCTTGGAGAAAAGTAATAATAAAACTGGCTCTTTCTGGAGGGACCAACACCACTTGAGAGATCTGTCATGGGTGTGATGAGCACAGCAGGGCTGATCTTGATTTTGGATGCATTTTGGAGCATCTGTGGTGTAGACTGTGATCAATTACTGTGATCAATAATTTTTAACTTCATGCCATAGTCACCATTTTGGCAGCTTCGAGGTGAATTGGCTCTTTGCTTTTTTTTTAAAGTGTAAAATAAATTTTAAATAAAATAAAAGGCATCCCCCTAAACATTGTGCTTTTACAGAGGGACATTTCAAGGCAAGTTTTACACAGGTTCTGCCCAGAGGGAAATTAAACTCTACATGTAAATGGAGATTACACACAAAGGAATCTATTACTTTCAATATTTCTCAGCAGGAGGGTTCAGAGTTATTTAAATAAGTTTAGATATTAAACCTAAAGTAGCCATTAAAGGAATGTGGATTTGTTTGCCTAGTTTTTATAGAAATCTTTTTTCCTTTTCCAGCTGACTGAAAAATCCATTGCTTGCATGATGGTGAATATTTTTAATGCATAAAAATAAAATAAAAGAACTTTCAATATGACACTTCCTTTGAATTTTTAAGCGCCAAATTACAGAATACTTATTATAGTAAAATGTCTTCTTTAGGAGACATTAAACTGCAAACATTTTCTTTACTTTTTTTCCCTTTTCCATCTATCCTTTAGAAGAGAGCTAATATAAACACTGACATTAAACCATATTGGCTATGTAAGGCACTTTGATTGTCATTGAGATTATTTTAAAAGTTATTTAGGTCCCCACGTTACATCTTTGCAACTACATGGAAAATGTTTCACCATGTTTCTCTTTGCAATATTTCTTTGGGGATTCATAAATATTGATTGTACCGTAAAAAATTGATGGAATCTTGAAACAGACTGCAGTCTTGGTAGCTGGGGAATTTACTCAATTTTTCTCAATAGCTGCAGTCTATAAAAAGAGGAGATTTTGCAAATTGTTTCTCACCTTGTCTTTTTAGTATTTAATAGCTCTCAATTCTGCAGCCTCCTGAACCATGCACCGGGTGCATTTTCCATCAAAGCTGTATCAGGCCTATTCAAAGGGAATTAAAAGGTGAGGTGTGACCAAGGGGTTAAACTGCCTTCGTGGCTGGCAAGCCTAACTTTCATTACTGGTGGCAGTGTAGAGCCATCCTACTGCTCCTCGTGCTAAAACTTTCGTTAAAAAATAATAAAAAAAAAAAGACTGTCAATATTAATGGGTGCATGCAAAAGAAAACAAACAAAAAATACCACAAACAAACAAAGAAACAAACACCCCCCAGCCAAATAAAAACACCATGACCAACACCTTCCAAGAATTTCTCTCAGTTAAAAACAAACAAACAAACAAACAAACAAAACCCTAAAAAAATAGGCATTTCCCTGAATGCCAAGGAATCCCTCAGCACATTAAGCAGGGCATATCCTCCTTGTGATGTGGAAGAGTTTCAGCTCCAGTCACCCAGAATTAGGCACAAAGAGGATGACTTTGGTAAAGCCCTGGGTTGGAACCTGTGCCTAAACCCCTACATCCATCATTCTCTCCTGTCCCACCGTACTGAATCCAGGCCACCTTTGCTGGATCTCCTCTGGCTGACACCCAGAATATTCTGGTGAATGCTGGGAGAGTTTGGCAAATGCTATAAAAGAGATCAGTTTCTTTCCCTTTTAAGCCTCTGGTGGGACTTCCTGTGCTCCTCTGTGACCCATGGGCACTGCCAAGCTTGGAGGCAGCAATGACTTCTTCTTGGCTGGGTCCTGGCTGTGCTGGGTGGTGGTGATTCCCTCTTCCCCAGCTGTAAATTAGACTTCCCTCTGGATTATTTTGCTCTTCCAAGGAGAACATTGACAGCAGCACTGGGCAGAAAGGACTGTGCAGAGGCAGCAGTATGTTTGCTTTGCTCCTGGTTCAATTAATGAATCCCAGGAATAAACAGGAATAAAAGGGGCATGTCTCTAGCACTGCTGGGCTTTGCTTTCCTTCAGCCAGGCTGGAGGCAGCCTTGAGATTTTTTGCAAGGTGACACCTGGGTGTACTGCAGACATGTGTTCTGCTGGAAAGGTCTGCCTGGGGTCAGACTTTTTAAGGGTGACAAAACATGGGCTCAGTTGCAGGAGCAGGAGCCATCTTGTCCTCCTCTATCACTCCATTAGGTCAAACCTGAGATCAGTGTGAGATCTGGAGAACAGATCACCAAAGCCAGAGGAAAAAAAAAATCTCTGGTAAGTGGGCAAGAGTAGAGTAGAAACAACCAGCTTATGTTGGAAAAAATAACTTAGAGAAGCATTTTCTGCACTGGAACTTCTGCCCATATATATTTAATTTGGCTCCTAAATATCCTTATATATCATATATATCTCATATTCTTATGCCTCATATTCTTATATGTCATATGGAAGAATCTCCAACTGCTGCCGGGGGAAAACACTGCAGTTATTCAAGAAGATCATAAATGTCTCTTTTTTAAGTAAGCCTTGAGGTATCCACAGGAATGAGCTGCAATCTGTCCATCAGGAGTCCATCCAGGTATCCAGAACAAAGGTCCTCAAGAAGTCCATCAGGGACATCTGGACAAAACAGTGGCAGAAAACACTCTAATTATTCAAGAAACCCATAAAACTTCCTTTTTTTTTCTTTTTTAAGTAGGCCTCCAGGTGTCCAGACAATAAGATCCACAAGGTGTACATGAAGAGTCCATCCAAGTGTCCAGAAAAGATAATCTCAAAAACCAATGGATTTCCACTGCTACCTACTGCCTCAGACTTCGAGCCAGTGCAACAAAACTAACATTTCCCATCTGACAATGGATGCTTTCCCCCTTGGCTTCAAAACCCACTGGCCTCAATTAGCAAGACCCAAAGAGATTTTGGCACACTTAAGCCAGGACGTGTTTCTGTAGAGAAAGTGGCCCTGCTAAATGGGTTTCTGCTCCTGGGGGCTCTTTGCTGCTGCTCTTGGCGCGTAACAACCCCTTGCATTTCCATTAATGGGGGCTCAGCGTGCACAGGAGCTGCAGAAAAAGCCTGCATCAAGGCTGGGCGTGTTGCAGTAATGGGCCTGCTTTATGTGCTCTGCACCTTAGGGTTTCATTCTCCCAAACTGGAGTAGGAAGCCCAAAAAGCCCCAAAAGCAGAGAGATGAGCAGCTGCGGGCTCCAGCGTGAGCGGGGTTTGCAGCGGGGCTGTAATTACGAGGTCAGGTGTGGCTGGTGGCCAGCCTGGGCTGCACATGGCCACTTGGTGCCTCCCCACATACTGCTCCTCTCCTGCTGGCCTGGGACCTCCTGAAGTCTCTTGGCAAAGCCATAAATGGAGCCCCAGGATGGTTTGGATGGGAAGGGACCTTAAAGCTCATCTCATGCCAAGCCCCTGAGCCATGGGCAGGGTCACCTTCTGCTGTGGGGCAGCTCACCTTAATGGAGCAAGTGGGAAAAAAGGGAAAGACTGTGAACATGGGCATTAGAGGAGGAAAATATTAATGCAGCCTCTACAGGAATCTCCCTCAGATACAGATTAAACAGGCTGACCCTGGGGAATAGAATCATTCCAGCTCCTCTCCTGCTGGCCTGGGGCCCCTTAAAGTCTCTTTGCAAAGCCGTTAATGGAACCCCAGGATGGTTTGGATGGGAAGGGACCTTAAAGCTCATCTCATTCCAAGCCATGGTGTCCTGGTTCAGGGCAAATTTGGGAGAAAACCTCCAAGAGGGCCCCTCCAGAAAGCAAACCCACACGGCCCCTCCCCCCAACTGATTTGGGAAAGATTCCTGGGAGAGAAGTGGAAAGAACCTGTTTATTTAACAGGAACAGCACCCACCAGCACACAAAATGAACTGTACAGGATGACAGCACTCTGTCACCGCTCTGAAAAAGATGGAAAATTCAGAAAGTCTCTCCTGGGATGGTTGCTCTGGTATCAGTCCCTCCAGCACTGGGGCAGCTGCTGCAGCCACAGGGTGCAAACTCTGGGTGCTCCCAGGTCCCAGTCCAGAGCAGGCTCGAGTGGTTCCAAGAAAAGGAAAGAAGAACAGTCTAGGGAAGATTCGGACTGCCTAGCTAAACTAACTAATAAGCAGAAGCAAAAGCAGGAACAAAGCAGGAGCAAGAGCAAAGAGCAAAAGCTGCACTATGAACTGCCCCATCTGTGTGCCCCACCAACCACTGGGGGAGTGAGCAGGCTGATAACAGAACAAAACTCTGCTCTTCAGAGCCAGTCTTGAAGGTACAGAACATAACATCCAGCACAGAACAAACAGAACAATGACTGGGGACACAAGCATCACAATGTCACCTAGGACACAAGGGCAGGGTCACCTTCTGCTGGAGCAGGCTGGTCACAGTCCCTGAGCAAGACACAGCAATGTCTTCACAGGAACTTCTGACATTAAATCTGCTTTAAAACAGCAAAGGCAGCTGAAAGTCTGAAATTTAAGGCCAGGGGTTTAATACAATCAAGAAGTGAAGGTGCAGTGTTAGTGAAGGAAGGTGGGACAAGAGGGAGGGGGTGTTACTGCAGGGGTGTGCAGCCCCTGTGCTTGACCTCAAGGTTTGACAAGGTGTTCATCCATCCTTGAGCCATGGGTTTGGCTGTGTCAGGGCGTCAGGGGTGGACAGGAACAGTCCCAAGTGCCAGCTAGCCCAGACAGGCAGGGGATGGCCTGTTGAGGGGCTGGTGACTGTCTGCTGTGCCTGCAAAACCCCAAGCAGAAGGACTAGAGCCTGGGACTGGGGCTGTCCATGAACCATCACTGCAGAGAGTGTGCAAGAGCAGCTCCACGACTCCAAACCTGGCAGTAACCAACTTCCCCAGAACAGGTACTTTATTAGCAAAGAGCAGCAGCAATGACCAGAACAAATACCACCCCCAAAACATTCACATCTGGTAAGAAATGGAGAAGATGGTACACCAAAAAGATGCAGAGCATGGACACACAAGGGGAGCACCAGAAAACTGGGAACAGGTTACCTGCAGTGACCTTAAAGAACCAACTAGAACTGCTGGAGAAATTGCTAAAATGCTGTGTTACTTTTGTAACTCTTGTTTTCCTTGCAGAAATATTTGTTGAGATTATTCATATTTCATATTTATATTATTATTTTACATATTATGTTGTTGTTTATACACATTATTAATATTTGGATGAGAGGACCTAGCCTCAAGCCGTGCTAGGGGGGGTTCAGGCTGGACACCAAGAGGAATTTCTTGTCAGAAAACATGATTACACATTATGGGAGGGGGCTGCCCAGGAAGGTGGGAGTGTCCTCACCCATGGAGGTGTCCAAGGAATGGGTGGACAGGCCACTGGATGTGGCACTCAGGTGACAAGGTGGGGACTGGCATACAAAAGTTGTGCTGCCAAAACCACTGCAAGGTGATGGGAATCACAGGAGTGATGCTGCTGGGGGGCAGCTCACCTTAATGGAGCAAGTGGGAAAAAAAGGGAAAGACTGTGAACATGGGCATTAGAGGAGGAAAATATTAATTGCAGCCTCTACAGGAATCTCCCTCAGATACAGATTAAACAGGCTGGCCCTGGGGAATAGGATCATTCCAGCAACTCATGGAGGCACAAATGCAAGGTGAGTCAGGAAGAGCAGGCATGATGGTCCCCAAGGAGAGACCAAACTTGTTGCTCCAGACTTGAGCCTCCTTCCAAGCCCGGGTAAAACCCCAGCAATCACTTCCTTCTCCCCCCTCTCTTCTGCCAGGATTGGAGCAGAGGTGCTGTTTTTGCACGGCACAGCGCCGTGCTTTGATCTCCAGTTTTATGGTGGTAGGCACAAGCAAGATCTCTTCCTCCCTTGTATCCAGCCCCCACTCAAGCTCAGTGATGAGGGCAATCCTCAGCATTTAACATTATGCTAATCCTTGCGTCACTTGGAACTTGGCCAGTTCATTTTCATGCTACACTGCTCATTTCCAGCTTCTAACGTAGTTTTAAAGTTGCATTAAATAAAGAATGGATGTAAAAATCAAATTAATTACTGGACACTCCATGCTACTTAATTTTAAAGCTCCCATTCCACCAGTATTTCTTGTAATCACAACAAGCTGTGGAGTGCCAGGATGGCCGTATTGCTCTTAAATATGTTGATTAGAGGAAAAATATGAAATGGAGATAAGTGTTGCAGCATTGATTTGCAATATTGTTTGCAGCTATTATTTTCACTTTGCAGTTCACAGCTGAGGGAGCTGGGAAGGGGCTGAGCCTGGAGCAAAGGAGGCTCAGGGGGGACCTTGTGGCTCTGCACAGCTCCTGACAGGAGGGGACAGCCGGGGGGTCGGGCTGTGCTCCAGGGAACAGGGACAGGAGGAGAGGGAACGGCCTCAGGCTGGGCATGGGGAGGGTCAGGGTGGACATTGGGGAAAATCCCTCCATGGAAAGGCTTGTCCAGCCCTGGCACAGCTGCCCAGGGCAGTGCTGAGTCTCCATCCCTGGAGGGATTTCAAAACTGTGTGGATGTGGCACTTGGGGACATGGGTCAGTGGTGGCCTTGGCAGTGCTGGGGGAAGGGTTGGACTTGATGGAATTAGATGACTTTTCTGACCTTAATGGTTCTGTGATTCTGTGGTGTCATTGTTAGGAGACAGAACAAAGTCATCTGGGATAGCAGGTCCTAGGATTCAAAACATACTCAATGTAAAACTGAGAGTTTCTCTGATGGCCAAAAAAAATTGCCATGAATTGTAACACTCAAGCTCCTTCAGACAGACAAGTGCTCTCAAGTATATTTTTTCAAGAACTTGTGTTTTAAAATTATTTTTTATTTTCTATGTTGCGCATCTAATCATTATGAACTTCTAGCACTGTGTCTTTAAAGCTAGGCAGATGGTCAGAATGTGCAAAAATTTGGGTTTGTTTTACTATATGTGTAACTGTCAAGGATAAGTGCTTGTTTCTGTTCAGTGAAGAGCCATAGATAATGTTGTTTGTGAAGTCATAACCTTTTTTGCTTCCATTTGGCTCTGTTCTATAGCTAAATCTGGACATCAGTAGAACTTTTTGGTTTTTGCATTTTCTATTTGAGTTACTTTAACCCTTGCATTCCTATATCACAATTTTTTTTTTAATTGCTGGGTTTGTGCTGAGCATCTTTCTGCACACCCTGCTGCCCACAAAGGTACAGCCACAGAAGGTCTGTCCTTCTGCAAATGGTACTTTTCTGTTCCATGGGCTTTTCACCCTCTTCTGGGGTGTGTAGGGACTGACCCTGCATGTCTACTCTTCTGTAACTATAAACAGTTTGGTAATCCCAGTACATGCTCTCTTACAAACACCAAACAGGGGGAGGATGCTTCAGTATTTCAAAGGAACCTCTGTGCATAGCATTGAACCAGGGCCTTTGAAACTAATGCAAGCTTATTTTTATCGTTATGTTGCTATTTTATAATTTGTTATTATGTATTGTTTAATTTATTTTCATTGCAAGAAGGGGAAGTATCTAGAATTCAGATTCTGATGGTTAAAAAGCATGAAGCTATGGCACAGAAGGGGTTACACCTGCACAGCCATTCTTCACGGTGCAACTTCTTCCAGGACCCACACAAAAACTTATTAAGTGGCTGCCTGTCACCTCTCCTTAATAAATAAGAATCTCTTTTCAGCCTCTTTGTCTCCTTCACCTCTGGGGCCGGCGTCCTGTAAACACACTGCCAATTAAACCTCACGTCTAGCAAGGCCACAACTAATGAAAAGCAATAGAGAATTCACTGCCTTTTAATGAGGAAAACATTGCTTTTTACAGGGAACAATTTATTGGGCCAATTCCCCCCGTCCATCACCCTGGGGAACTGCTGCCTTTTTTACCCCCTGTTTGTTACTTTGTCAAGCGCGTGTAAAATTGCACGCTGAACACAGAGGTGAAGGCTCTGACTCAATTTATGGTGTGACATCTCTGATCTTGCTCCCTGGATCAGTAAGCGATGCTGGCAATGATATGCATGGAAATTAATTACTGTGCCCGGCAGCAGTACAGCAGGCCCCTGCCGTTGATAATAGATCAGTTTGCCGGAGTTTGTTGCAGGGGCGGCCGCCTCTGCCTGCTGCTGTTTGCTGTCACAGGCAGACAATGTCAGCTCAGTGCAGGCCACCACAGCACCACCACGGCCCTGGCAGGGGAGAGGGGCCGCAGGGGGTGCCGTGGAAAAGGCAAGCCAGATTGAAAAAGAAAAATTTAGGAAAAAAAAGGAACGCAGTGCTTTTACCCCCCCCCCCCCCCTTTTTTTTTTTTTTTCCCTAAGAGCAAACAGGAGGCATTATGTAAGAGGTACTACAATGTTTGAGCAAGGGGAAAATTCTGCCAAGCCTACTATTAAAGTTATGTATATTAAATGGGGGAAAAAAGATGGATGGAGAGGCTGAATTAAAAATAAATAATACTGGGAATAAATTCTGGATAAAAACCTAAAAGTCATGTCACCCATGGTTACAATATGTGTTAGCTCAGTTAGCTTCACAGCCCTTTTTTCCTAGGATTTGCAGTTTAAAATGCATTCATAGAGTCATAGATTCATGGCATGGTTTGGGTGGGGAAAAACCTTAAAGATCACCTGCTTCCAATCAAACATTTTGGCTGCTCTATTTTGTCTCCTCTTCCTCGCCAGACCACTGTTTTGTTGGGCTTTTTTGGTTTTTGCTTTTTTTTTTGCAGGTGGAGGCAGCAGGTTTTACTTGGCTTAGCTCACCAGTGGCTCAGGACATGAAGAGACAATCAGTGCACCTGGGGGATGGCCAAGGTGTGTCATCCTGCTGAGCTGGAGAATTGCTCCAGAGCAGTGGTAGGAAACCCCTCCTCACTGAGCTGTAGGGCACTGTGGTCCATGAGCATCCTTGAATCCCTTCCCAGGTCACTCCTCCACAGAAGGAGTGGTGAAGCCAGCTGAGATGGAAGGAGGGAGGGTGGGTAGGGACAAACTCCCACTCCTGGCCCCTAACACCTCCACTTCCCCTGGCACTTCCATCTTCCTCACCTCACTTATTTTGGGAGTGGAAAAGGGGTACTGGTCACTGCCGTGTCCTTCTGGGAGGAGCACCTGGACACACACTGGGGTTAGAAGGACACAAGGAACGTGAACTCTGCAAGATCTGTCACTGCATGACTTCATAAAATCTTCCTGGCAAGGTATTTTTGTTTGTTATTTGACAGTTTTTATCACGTCATTTTTGAACACTTTGGTGTATCTAGTGGGAGATATCCTTTTTTGCTTGGTCCTCGGACTGTTTGCATAGTCATGGACTTAATTTAAAATTTCCTTTATTTCTCACCATTTACTTCATGGTTTTGTACACTTTTGGGCCTGAAAGGGCTCTGTGTTGCTCTGAGAACTAGAAGAATAAGACATGATGCCCAGCTAAAGCCCCAGCGCTGGGGTACCAAGGCAAACAGGGGCGATGACACATTTGGTCCAAACACAGCAGAATTCCCCACAAAAGTAATTATCCTAAAAAAGTGAAGGACTCCACCTCCACTTGGCGGCTTTGGGGTCCCTATTCCCAACCCAGTCACAGTACATGTTTTTTTTTAAACAAATATTTCCTGTTTGTGGCACTGATTTTCAGTTCACCTGTGTTGAAGCAGCCATACAAGTCTCTAATGGCAAGAAGGACACCTTAGAAACATGTTTGTAAAAAAGTGAGCAAAGAAAAGAAATGTGTAACAACAAATATCTGGGAAAAGGAGGCAGATGGAGAGGAAACAGGGATACCCATTAGCTGGTTTCAATGCCTTGAGTGATGGCAGTGCTTGTTGATTCCACATCCCCACAGTTCTCGCGCTGTCACCCTCCACCCTCTGCCACTTCGCTTTTGGAAGGGGAACATTTCAGAAAAAAACAGGTGATTCAAAGAATAAATCATACATTTTGACCTACCTGGGCATCTCCTTTGACACAGTCTGCATACACATCAAAGAGCAAAGTTTGGTTCTTCTTCCTGTTTACCCCGACAGTGAAATCTAGAAACTGCCATAAATGCATTAAAAGCCCAAGATTATTTCAAAGCTCTATCAAAAAAAAAAAAAAAAAAAAAAAGAGTAGGGAGAGCTGTGAAAGATCATTTCTTTCCTAATGTGACTGTTAGATTTGGCTGGTTTAGCAATTAAACTTTTCCTTTATTTGTTACCCCTACAGACCCCTGGTTAGAATAGGATCCTGAAGTTGAGTCCGCCAGAGCATTGGGCTTACATGATTCAATTAACCTTTAAGGTAGCTCTGGAAGTTGGTACTCTAGGAGATCCTTTTGTTAATTGGCAGCCTGACACAGACAATTAAGTTTGATCAGATGAAGAGGGCATCAGGGACATCATTAGCATACTGTACTGAAGACTACGTGGTGTGTAAAAGTTGTTTAATTTCTGCCAAGGAAGAAAGCGGGGGGCTGGGGGAGCCCTCCTTGCACATACAGCGTTTTGCTTATTAAATATTTCATTTCCCTTGCCATAAGCTGCAAATGTTCCCATTTTTTACCCCTCCTTTTTGGTTTCTTCCCACTGCAGTGAAATCCACTGAATGATTGTTCCTCTCTTATTAAAACTTCTGTGTTTCACTTGAAGTACTGCACTGGAAAAAAAAGAAAGAAAAAAAAAGACAACCCCAAAGTAGCCAAAACAGCAACAAAATCAGCAGGTTTGCCTCAGAGTTGGTCACAAAGCCCATGGTGGGTGGAGTATGAGCTGGGTGTGGTTAAAGTGGGTAAAGCTGGAGCTGTGCTAGGTGAGATCTCCAGATGTCCTTTGGTCAGGGAGTAACAGAAAAACATACCTGTGGCTCTCACACGCAGCAGGTCTGATAACAAAGTTGTCTGTGCATCTCTGGGATGCAGGGGGGATGCTGGAATGAGGAAGTCACATTCTTCATGGCCATGCCTGTCTTTGCAAAGGCAGGAAGAGCTGGAGGAGGCGAACCCAGCACTGAGGTGAGCTTGGGTTTGTGACTGAGAGACTTTGTTCCTCTGCATTTCTCTTGCCTGGTATTAACAACAGCGACAGAGTTGAGGCTATGTTAGAAATGCATTCTGTTTTTCAGGCACCACTGCAGAGCAGAATGGAGGTGTGCCAAATTATGGCCAGCTGCAAGGTTTAGTCACCACCAGCATCCTACTGAATGCAGATTTACATCCCCTTGCTCACATCTGCTGCTCTGCAGTCCCTTTTGCTCCCTCTCCTTTCTCCAGCCCTTTTCCTGTGGGCAAGAGAGAAGGCATGGAAACACAGAGTGGTTTGGCTGGGCAGGGGCATTAAACACCATCCCATTCCACCCCCTGCCATGGGCAGGGACATCTCCCACTATCCCTGGTTGCTCCAAGCCCTGTCCAGCCTGGCCTTGGACACTTCCAGGGATCCAGGGACAGCCACAGCTGCTCTGGGCACCCTGGGCCAGGGCCTGCCCACCCTCACAGTACAGAATTTCTAACATCTGATCTAAATCTCTCCTATTTCAGTTTTAAACAATTCCCCCTTGTCCTGTCAATACCTGCCTGTATAAAATTGCTCCTACTGTTTTTTTCAAGTACCCTATAGGCATCTGGAAAGGAAACAAGGCACATAAAGCCAGTAGGCACATGATATCAGGATTCTCCATCCTCATGCCACATAGGCAGGGTCTTGGCTTTCTCATTAGCTGCTTCAGCAATTATGATATATGTTGCATAGTTCTTATAGCATTAGCCTTGCTACATAAGTCATTAATGAGCTAAGTTAGTGATAGCAGCAAATGTAGACTCTTGTGCTGTGTGATGCTAATAATATCTATGAGATTTTAGTCCTAATCCAGGGAGACATTTTCAGCCCTCTACTGCCGTAGCATCACGTAATGGAAAATTAATGGGAAGTTGCAAATGCAGAATGGGTACCTTTTTTTGTTTTGCTGGCTTACCGTGCCCCTTGTAAGGTTGTTGCACAAGAACAAAAGAGCTGAAGATTAATCCAGACCACTATCCAACGGTGACCAACACTCAGTGCCTTGGGGAGGACACAGTAACAGGATAAACACAGAGGCTCCTGGCCAGGATGCTCCTTCACCCTCCAAAAACCATTTAGATCTGAGTCCTTGTTTTCCACTAGGTCCAGCCCCCAGCAGAGTCCCACGGAGCAGATTACTCAGAAGAGTAGTAGTTGTGTATTTTTTTATATTGTTCTATTTTATTAATATATTGTAGCTCTTGATGTATGTTGCTTCCATAAAATTTTGGAGCTCTTTTGAACTCACATAACTATTTCAGTACTTGAGCTGGTAAATAACAGAAACAGGTGGTGGGTATCCATAACTCTCCCATGGCAACCTGTAGGTGATTTCAAGCTGATGGTAAGAGTTAAGAATATGGGAATGCTGCACTTTTGAAATGTTTTTACAAGTCTGTGCCAATAAACCCCATTATTGTTCTGCACTTACTGAAAGACTCAAGGCACTTGGCGGGAGACCCAGGGCAGCACTTGCAGAGACCAAGTCACAATCTGCAGGTCTTTCTCTGCCAAGGAGAAATGCAGATAGGATGGCTACTCCCCAAAGTCACCTGTCTCCTGTGAGCATCTCCTTTCAGGTGGGAGGAACCCAGGAAATTTGTTTCCTACATGGGGGTCAAGTCAGTCTTGTGCACATGGTATAAGTCTGCTCATTTCTCCTGGGCAGTCAGGGATTCCCATTCACTCCATGCTGCTTTCCACCTCCTTTTCCTGTGGGGGACTCCCCTCAAAAACAGTCCTAGAATCATTCAGGTTGGAAAAAACCTGCAAAATTGTCCAGTCTGATTTTTTTCAATGCTGAGAAATGGCTTTTACCACTCATTGGTGATGAAAATTTTGTAATGCAGAAATCCCTGGCTCTGCATCTCCTAACAGAGGCAGCAGGGAGAGGCAAGGAAAGGGACAGGAGTGTCAGCAAGCTGTGGGTTTTTACCTATTGAAGTGAGTCTTCAGCTCAATTGATCAGTGAGAAGGTATGTCAGGACATGAAAGGGTGGGGAAAGCATATCTATGAATAAATGGGAATTGTGCCAAATTCCAGAACTTGGCAGTGGAGCAGGACTTACCTGCATCCTGCATGTGTCATGGGCGCCTCCTGCAAACTCAGGGACAAACAGATGATTCCTCTCCCTCTCCCACATTAGGAGCATAAGAAAAGGGCAAGAAAGGTGACAGAAAATACAAAGTGCATTGGAGGCGAGAGGCTGCACTAGTGAGCCGTGCTGAGAGCACTGGCTGTCACTTGTGCAAGCCTGTGAGCAGGTGTGCCCCTTGCACCAGGACTGAGGTTAGCCTGGTTCTGCAGAACTGCAGAGCAGGATGTTTCTGAACCATAGAGGAATAATACTTGAGATGTATTGGCTGTACAGTTTCATTAAGATGACATAACGCCTTGGATAGAGTATAATTTTATAATACCTTTGCATGCCACTGCTATTACTACTATGTTGTTTTATGATGGTGTTAATATACAGATGTTGCTTTAATCTGTTTTTTAATTTACTTTGTATATCCCCTACGCACATTTTGTCGTAAGGTAGTTTATTTTGTAGCAGCTCATTTATTTTAAAAGTTGGAGGGTTTTTTTATATCACTGCTAGCATGCTAATGACATTTATACATGTGTTCTCTTTAATCTCTCCCCTAGTTGCCTGGTACAGAGCACAGATACTATAATTTCTCTGATTTTTCTAAGTGCTGAAAACTGTTTTATTAGGGGTTTTACTTTGAGGTTTAATTTTTTATTTTGAGGTTTATTAAGTACTGCATTTTGGTGTGGCAAACCTCACTTTTTTTACAGCTATTTTCATCACAGGGTAAATGTTGTCACTGTAGAGGGGTTTAGTCACGTTGCCCTTCATTTGATGCTCCCTAGAAAACTCTTGAAAGGAGGATTTTTTAAAAGGATCACGTTGCCCCCTCAATTTAGGCAAAATGCAAAGGCTAAAATTTTAGGCTAACCTCTAGCAGTCACGTCTAGTTAGGACCTGGATTTTAAAAAAGTCACTTTCATCTAACAAGCCTAAACTCAGCCCAAGGAATAGGATGTTCCTGCGCTGGGATGCAGATGCCACACCCAGGCTGAAGGGGAATTTCTCCCAGCTGAGATCAAGTTGAGCAGGATCTTAAAGATTCCTTCCAACCCAAATCAATCTACCATTCCATCACTTTGTGTTTGGGGTCCTACCAAGAGAACTGGGGAATAAGGACTCAAGGACTGCGGGCTGGCGCAAAAGGTGATGGAGGCATGGCCTGGAATTCTGGAATTTGGTGAATGATGCTGGTAGCAGGTCCTCTGGGGGTTTAGTTGCAGTGACAAAGTGAAGTCCCGTCTCACAAGGACCTTAGTGCAGAGATGGGAAGGAGGGCATGTTTTTGTTGGGGGAAGAAAGAAGAAGGAGGAGGCAGCAGCATCTTTCTGAGCAGCTTCCCATGCTGGACTTCTCAAATTACATCTAATTAAGTCTGCTGCCCAGAATGCCATCAAATTAGCAAGTGAACAAATTGCACTGACTTTGGTGGGACGAGTCCCTCGTTTCGTGCTGCCCTGCAGCGTGACTGCTCTGTCTGTGGCTCAGCTTCGCTGAATCCCTGGTGAAACCCCTCCCAAAACAAGGACAAATCCAGCCCTCCCCACAGGCTTTGACTCTGCTGCCTCGCTGTAATGGCCTGCCAGAGCTCTCCAGCCTCCTCGGGGAGACCTTCTTGCTTTGCCTGAAATATGTGCGTTGGGAAAGGCCTGAATATTTTTCCCATAACTTGGTGGGATGGAGCTTGAGAAATGCTGCTGTAGGTGGTTTCATGTTGCCAAAATGTACTTGCTATTTGATGATGTGGGCTTCGGAGGGCCTGCTGTTCCCAATTGTCCATTGCATATTAAGGATGGTTATAGCCAAGAAGACTTCCCTATTTATTTGCTCCCTTTTCACTGTGACTTTATTATGCATGAGCAGCTTGACTGTGATACTTCTTTTGTTTTACATTTTGCATTCATTAAAAACCAGTCATCTGCATATTTTGTGAACCCTCAGGGGTCTCTTCTCCCCTTGATGCATGCGTGCCAGTCCCATTAGCATGGATGGGAATTAGGAGCTCATGCTGGAGAAAAAACACAGGCACACCTCCCTCTGTTTGTCCTCCTACTATTCAACTAGGATATTAAAAAAAAAAAAAAATCATTACAGAGGATATTCACTTTGTGATAAAAAAAAAAAAATAAGGAAGAAAGGAAGGGAAACTTGACCATGTAGCTCAGGAGATTCTTTTTATAGCCCAAGGCTAAAGACCTCATAAACAGAGGATGTAAGTAATTTCAGCATTGCTGAGATTTACAACTGCCTTTAAAGTGGGCCACACCCACTCCCCAACAGAGAGGACAACTGGTGTGGTGTGACTTGCATCCACAGTGCCTGCTTCCTCCCCACGCCTTTCAACAGGACAGTGTGGTCTGACAGGGCTTTCTGGCTCTGCTTTGGTCACGAAAAGTCATCAACAATGGTTTGAACCTGTTTCTCTAGTTGTAGCCTGCACTGTGGTCCTCAGTGTCCTCCTGGTGGTGCTGAGGATGTGGGTGAAGAAGTCATGGGAGTTTCCTAAAAGCAGTCACTGGGGGATCTTGGGGGCTCCTGACCGACCATCCCAAGACTGCTCCTCACCAAACTGAGCCAAGGGATCAAAGTGTCCAGCTGAGGTTCCTGTGGTGGATGGGGAAGGCTGATCCTGCCCTTATCCCATTTTACAGAGGGCTGCCCTCCTCCCTCCCCTGCCCCTGTTGAGCAAGGGTTCAGGCTGTGCCTTCTTGTTCCCTGCAAAGAACAAAGAAGTGATTTATTTTTTTCCATTTCAGTTAAAACTACTGGTGCATGGTGGCCTCTGGTAGAGGGATCCCCTATTTCTCTGCCTCGTCTCTGAGGGTTAAAGCAATCAGGCTTCTCCACCCAGACAGAAGTTTTGTGTAAAACCTCCCCTGCTCCTCTGTGTTTCAAGTTTGGCAGCTCCCCTTTCTACAAAAATGTGCACAGGAAGATGCACAGAGAGATATGAATTTATTTTCTGCATTGTTAAAGCTTCAACATTGCCCTCAAATCATCCTGACACAAAGGCAATGCAGCTGGGTTCACCAACCAGCACATTTTGCCCTGAGCAAAGACACTTTCCCATGCATGGAATGATCTCCCACTGTTTCCCATAAGAGCAGGGGGCTGGCTAGAGGAATTGAATCAAAAGCTTTCAGAGACAACAACCTGCCTGAAACAACTTGAAATGAATGAGGGTTTGGGATGTGGCTGGACAGCGATAGCTGGGGCCATGTGCTAATTGTGGGATTAAGTAATAATCCTGTTTTGTTGTTGCTGCCATGGCTGGAGCATCCCACACTCTGCTGGCATACTCCCTGTCTTAGCAGCACTTAGCTGGTCGCTTTGAGGGCCAGGTGTGTCTGACAGCGTGTTGTGTACTGCTCTGGGATGGACATGGGCAGGGTTTGGCACGATGGGTGCTCTAGCAAGTCAGCCACACAGAGCCTGTCTTGTCTGGATGGTGGTGGGTGGAGGAAGAGGGATAAAGAGCTTTGGAAAATGAGACATTCTCTGTAGCACACTTCCTGGCTGCATGGGCTCTGATTGTGGTCGGGTTGCTCTCTGAAATTAGCAGCATTTCAAGTGTCAGAGTAGGTGTCTGGCTGGAGAAACCCAATTCCCTAATCCTTCTCAACTCTCTGTATTTCTGCTTTCTGTCTGCTGCTGATGGTTCATATCCTCAGCAGCACGTTCTAACATCCAACATGTCCTGGAACAAAATGTCCAAGGAGGTTGTGGGTGCCTCAAGCCTGCAAGTGCTCAAGTTCAGGCTAGATAGGGCAACCTGTTCTAGTGGCAGGGAGGTTGGAACTAGGTGGCCTTTAGGGTCCCTTCTGACCTAAACCATTTTAGTATGCTTTGATCCAAAGCTAGAGAAATTACTTAGCAGGAACCCAAAGTAAAGGGATGATTTTCTAGGATAGGAGAGATTTGTCGGCTGGAACAAAGAAACATTTACATAATCATGATGAGTTATGAGGTTGTAAGCCATCTTTAGGTCACCTCGAGCTTGGGGACTCCTTGTTATCTTTTGCATGAAGGTAGAGAACTGTAACTTGCCTTTTAGGAAAAGGTTCTTCCCCCAGGGGGTAGTGGGTCACTGACCAGGCTCCCCCGGGAATGGGGACAGTCCCACGGCTGCCAGAGCTCCTGGAGTGTTCCAGGGGTGCACAGGGTGGGATTGCTGGGTGTCTGGGCAGGGTGAGGAGCTTGATCCCTGTGCTTCCAACTGAGGACATTGTGTGGTTGGTTCTTTGCGCATCTCAGCATTGCAGAGTCATATTCTCACCTTGACTCACTGCAGCCCAGCTGGTTATTCTCAGCCTGTCTCTTCTCTGGGATAACTTTGCTAAAGCATCTCCCATTCAGGCTCTTGCCCATGCACACACTTCCCTCCAGTTCAGAGTTTCTGGTTGTGCCCCAGGTTGTGCCTCCACTGTGAGAGACAACCACAAGGCAGAAGCAAGTCTGAAGAGAACTTGAATCCAGCACCACTGGGTCTCTCTTACTCCACTAAAACAAAACAAACAAAACCAGAAAGGATGGGAAATTGTCTTACTGGAGCAGCATCAGTGCCTCCATTTGTGAATTGGTTTCTTAAGAGAAGGAGGCTCCATTTAGGTAAGAGGTACTGTCACTGGCCTTCACATCTACAGCCCTCCACGCACCCGCTTTGACTCAGCAGTCTGCAGCAGTAAATCATTTATGGCCCCTTAAAAAAGGCAAGCTGGTTCATAACACAAGCCTGAAATGAGGAAAGGAGATGGGTGGAAGATCAGAGTTTCCATTCCCAAAATAAAGCATCGCAGTCATCCTGAATATCTGGAGAGCGCGCAGAAGGCCGGAGGCGTTCTCTTTGTTAAATATTTACCACTCGAGTATTGTTTGAAAGAACATTTCTGGGACTTTATCTAAGCAGGGTGGAGTAAGCGAAACATTTGGATGGGTCAATAGGACCATTTGCCAGAGTGGCTTGTTCTTAAATGGGAATCAAAAGCCGACCAGAGAGAGCTCTGTAATGTTTGACTACTAAAAGCATTGCTCCAGAAATGCAGCGCTGTGCTGGCTCCAAGGGACCAGGGTATGGGCTCGTCTCACTGGCATTGCCAGGACAGGATTTCCTCCTCATTACCAGCTGTACAAGCTCTTGGAGATGAGCAGGGCAAAGGGGTGAAGTCCTGGTGTCTTTGTAGGAACCTGACGATGCTGAGGAACTGATCTGGGCTGGTGTGAAAATATTCCCTCAAAATCACATTTATGACTCATGGAAATGACCTGCATTTGAGGAGGTACAGCCTAGCACAGGTCAGTCCTCTCCTTTGCGAGAACCAGGACTCAGGTCCAGCATTACCCAGATGATATTCCAACCTTCTCCCCATCACTCAAGACTTCACTCATAGTTATAATTAAATTACAGATAGTTCAGGGTCATCCACGTATTCAAAGCCACCAGAAACAGAATGAAGATTGTTCCTTGTGAAGACACTGCAGAAAGTGCCATTCTGTAGATGCAAAACCAAAGTAAAAATATGGCTTTATGAAATTAAAAAAAAAAGGGGTGAAAAACTCAGTTATTTCAGGTTTCACTTTAAAATGAATGAAGTTTCATTATCTTCCCAGGTGTTTTAAAGGAAATTTTGGCTGGATTGACTACAAGCTAGATTATTCTGGTTAACCACATAGGAGCAAATCACTGCATTACGAATGAAGTAATTTAGGAATAAAATAAATAAATGTTCTTCTGGGCACAGATTTGTTTTGTGCTACTTCCTTCCAGCTTTTTGTGTTCATCTTCACTGGAAAAGCATGAGACACTGAAAAATCCTTGATTTAAGAGGAATTACTTAGCAAAGTCCAAAACATCAGGGCATTGTTGACATTATTCTCATAATGGACACAAAACACAGCTCTGTACCAGTTATTAAGAAGAAAATGAACCCTATCCCAGCTGAAATCAGGACAAAATTGCTAATGAAATTATGAAGAATCCCATCAAGGAAAACCTGCAGTTATTTTTTGCATGAGAAAACTGGGTGAAGCAGAAATATCCACCAGCAAAGGGAAGGGCAAGTGGGCTGGATCCAGGTGGGTGTTGTTGGTGAATGCTGCTTTTCTGACTGCTCTGCTCCCCACCACAGCAGAGAGCCAAGGAAATTCAGAGGCCAGTGGGTTTGGGCCCATCTTTAAAATATCAACACTTGTTAATGCCAATTCACTGTATGTGATGATTACTTTCCCAGAATTTCCCCCTTTTTGAGCCACCTGAGCTAAAGAGTTGCTCTGTGCAAATTATCTCTCTTCCATCAGCTTATCTGCCTCCCCTTGAGCTCAGGCAGACTTTGAGCATCCAGTGTGGTTTCAGGAAGCCAGGCGTGACAAATAAGGACAAGTTGGATTCTTTCTCCTTTTTTTTTTTCTATTTTTTTTATTATTATAAATTATAAAGTGCCAAACACCATCAGCAGCTAATTGTGATTCACAAATACACTGGAGAAACCTGTAACCTAGGAACGCTTTGTGAGCGGGGAGAGAGGCGCGGAATTTGTCATGCCTGAGGAACCACTCAGCTCCTCTGCACTCCCAAAATTTGCATCACACTGGGCAGGTGCACAGCGCAGCCCAAGCTGAGGCAATCCTGCCTGAACTGGGGAATTCCTGCGCTGCTTCCCACTGTTTTGATTTGTTTCAGATGTCTAAGTAGAATCCAAAATTTAGGAACGCTGTTAAATGTTTTTTGAGGTCTCTCTCCATTGAGTGAACTTAGAGGACCAGCCCCTCATCTTTTGTCAAATATTGTTGGTGTTTTCATCCTGTATCATAGGAGCACGGAATAGTCTGGGTTAGGAACTTTAAAGGTCCTCTAATCCACCTTCCCCTAGGTCAGGTTGCTCAAGGCACCATTCAATCAGACCATGAATGTTTCCAGGGATGGCACCCACCACTCTCTGGGAAACCTGTTCTGTGTAAGTATCATGCTGGTAGAAAGAGTGTTTGATCAAAAATTTACCTTTTTATTTGTGATTTTTTTGGGTTGCACCTATCCTGGTTCTTGAGCAGCAGGATTTCTGAAAACTGTTTTCTCAAAACTTGCTTTCCTAATGTCTAATAGTAAGGTTGGGTTCATCTTAGGGCTTAATTCCAGAGGAAGACCATGGTTGGCTGCCCTCTTTGTTTTCTTTTATGCAGCTTTCCCCTTCCCATCCCTGAAAATTTACCTGAACTTATTCAATATGTTTGATATATTTGTCATTGAAAACCTTTTGTCATGTTTTTTTGAGACTCTTTAACAGCTTCAGAAATTATCAACTTAATTTCCTTAAGCAACATATTTAAAAATATTACTGCTGAAATCATGGCATATTTCTATAATTTGACAGCAGGTAGGGATAAGCAAAGGTAGGGTGTAGTTTCTGTCTTTCTGTATTTCTCCTGGAAATTGTGCTTACTTTTGTTTTCCCTTTAACCATTTGTATTTATGACCACATTTCCCCTCAATGGGCAGCAGCAAATGTCATACCCGACAAGAGCAGAATTTGGCAACCCTTTTTGTTTGGTCCTTGCAGTGCCTCCCAGTTTGCTGCTGTCTGCAAAATTAAGACTTTTACTGGCTCAGACCAAGGGTCCAGTTCTCAGCCTCTGTTCTGAGATATATTAGAAATAATTTTCTATGATTGGACTGGCTCCATTGATTTTCTGTGATGGTTTTGGTATGTAACTCTCAAAGAAATTACAGAATCACAGAATGGCTGAGGCTGGAAGGGACCTCTGGAGGTCATTTAGTCCTACCCCCCTGCTCAGTCAGGGTCATACCAGAGCACAAGGCAAAACATTTTGTCCAGATGGTTCCTGAATATCTCCAGGAAAGGAGACTCCACACTCTCTCTGGAAAATCTATTCTAGCGCACAGTCGCTCACAGGAAAGAAGTTGTGTCCCATATTCAGGTGGAAATTCCTGTGCATCAACACTTGCAGAAGAGCCTGCTGTCCTGCTGCAATAGCTTTTGAATCCATTGCTCACCCTGAACCACTGATTCCTACAAGTTAAAATTTTTGGGTTGAGATGAAAAGGCCATGCAAAATCTTTGCTAAAGAGAAAACTAGAAATATCCTAATCCCAAGAAGTATGACTTTAGAAATCAGGGGTTTCAGGCTGTTTATGGCACTGCTTGTTCATTAGTTCAGCTAAATAATTCAGAAAACTCAAATATTTAGCTGACCTCTCAGGCTGATGTGTCTCTGCATTTACCTTCATAATAGAATCACAAAATTGTTCGGGATGGAAGGCACCTTAGAGCTCAACCAGCACCACCCCTGCCATGGGCAGGGACACCTCCCACTGTCCCAGGCTGCTCCAAGCCCTGTCCAGCCTGGCCTTGGACACTCCCAGGGATCCAGGGGCAGCCACAGCTGCTCTGGGCACCCTGGGCCAGGGCTTGTGACAGGCATGGAGGAGGCTCCTGCCTCTTCTGGTGCTCACTCTTCTTTGTCTTGCAGGATACAGTGATTGGGCCTTTGACACCAGTTTTTATTACTGCAGACATGACAAAAGAGTCCAGCCAGCACCAAAACCATGTCATGGACCGAGGTGGGACTCAATACCCACACCCTTTTTTCTCTGTCTACATCTACTTTTCCCCCCACAGCATCCACTTGGGGTGCAACTTGGACAGAGAAGAAAGGATCTAATTAAATCCAGTGCTCATAATCAGCTCCTACAGAGGTGGAGATCATAGTTGATGTGTATTTTCCCTGACATGACAGGTTTGTTCAGCCTGGGTTATTTGCCAGCCATAATTATGAGCGTGGAGATGAGTTTAAACACGGGACCCCTCGCTCGCTCTGTTGTACCCTGGCTAGGCAGGAGGGATATTAGGAAATCACTGAGATAATTTTAAGGAGGATGGATTTGTGATTATGGTGTTTTGACCCACCTGGTAGCCTGCCCTTGGAGCTCTACTTAACAGGTCTTCCCTGTGTCTTTTCAAGCAGTTAATTTTGTGGCCAAGTCCCTGAACTCTCTTCCCATTCCTTTTTCACGTGTAGGGCTGTTTGCTTCTCTGCCATCCAGTCATCTTGCGAATGCTTGCTCAAGGACACTGCAGAAGATTTGTGCTAATAATGAAAAGCTTGAAGGGGGCAAGAGATTTTGCCCAGGAAAAATAATGCCCATCAAGTCTATTGTGTCTCTGTCCCATTGAGAAAGGGGAGCTAATAACAGAAAGGTTAGCTAACATGATGGCTTTCAGGGGTTGTGGCCACGTGAATTAATGCATTTGGTTTGTCTAAGCAGAATTCTCAGCTACCTTTTAAGGATTCGGGGGTTTAGAATATTTGCTTCTACATTTTTAGTTTACAAAGAGCCTTTCCTGTTCTTGCCATCTCCTTCTGTCACAGACTGGTAGTCAGGAAAAGAGAACGGAATATTTCTGCACTGCTTCTTTGCTTAATATGGGGATATTTTCAGCAGCCAGTGGAGAATGTATTTCTAGGTTTGGGGGTTGAGGCTGGTTTTTTTTGGTTTTTTTCCCTTTCCTTTGTGTGTTTGTTTCTCTTTGCACCACAAACTGCACGGAGGGGCCAGGAGGATTGTGCATTACATAAGAGTGGCCCTCCACGCTTTAATGTGGGTCTGCGCCGTGCCATGCAGCGAACATAATGTGTCCTCCCAGGGACAATTTGCATAAAGGATAAATAAGAGAATCACAATGTGAAGTTTATTCATTTTTAAATCCTGCAGCGTTTGTGATTGAAGGCCCAAGCTCAGATGTTTTCCTGATGCGTACCATTAAGAGTCAGGGCTTTGCCTAATGTCTCTTCTGTTACTGCAGGGAGATGTAATGTGCAGTATTTCTCCACACTGGAGTATCATTTTCAGTGTATACCACTCGGCTAGGGAGTGAGGAACTGCAGGCTGCATTATCTTGTACCAGGCCTACTCTCCTTAATTTGCTGTAACCGAGCCAGCACATTAAATACAAAACATATTGATGTTCTCTGAGAACCCTTGAGGGTCTTTACCCTTCCTTGTCAAAGGAACTGTGCAATCCAGGAGGAAAGAAAAAAGGCATTTTGCCATGGTGAAGATAGTTGCACTGCTGGCATGCCGTGGCTGACACAATGCTGTGCTTCCATTTACTTCACTTAGAGGGGAAAGTCATAACAAGAGCCATTTTACCTCCCAGCTCCTGCTGAGGGTTAGCAAAGGGAAGCGATCTGAACCCCAGCTCAGGTGGTGTTGGCAGCAAAGGCATTAAAACTGCACACTCCTCAATTTGCTGAAGTCGCAGAATCATAGGATTATTTAGTTGGAAAAGACCCTTAGGATTATGGACTCATAGAATGATTTGTGTTGGAAGGCACCTTAATGATCATCTAGCTCCAAGCGTTAACCTAACACTGCCAATTCCACCACAAAACTGTGTCCACTCTGGTGATCTCACAGATGAAAACTGGTGGTGAAAGGGTCTGTTTCTACCTGGGCACCACGAGCAGGAACCCATACAGGATGTCCCAGCAAATCCTCTGATAGAGGTTGGTAGGCTTGGGCCAATGTGGTGGCTCAGGTTCAGATCTGGCTTTAGTTCTCCTGCTTAAGGGCTGTTTCTTTTTGGGCCTGCTGCCAAAAAAACCCCAACAAACAAAGAACAACAACAACAAAAAAATCCAAATCATTAGTGAGCAAGAGTGTGCGTGACCTGCCAGATCTGCCTTTGTCCTATCACCAGTAAAAAATATGAAAGCAAAAATCCCAGTGTTCTATGTTGTCTTGCAAGCATTAGCCGCATATGTCTGCAGATGGTTGCCTTGCATTATCCAAAGAGGGTTTTGTGGGTTTGGGGACTACAGTTTTAGCACAAAGCTTTCAACACGTCAAAAGGGAGCATTTGAAACTCTAACTACTGCTTCTTCATCACCAGAGAGTTTGGGCTTGCTCAATCTCAATCTGAAATCTCTCTGGTTAAGGGTCAAGTTGCTCTTCCCTGTGTCTTCTGAAGGTGGTGAGCATCACCTCCCTCACAGGCACCAGAAGGGAATGAAACGAGGTGGTTTGTGGATTTGCATCTTGAGATGGGCAGTCTTTGGTAAACAGCAAGGGAATGAACTCAGCAAAAAGGTTTTCTGTGTTTGGAAAGAATTTCTGTGTTTGGAAGAATTTCTAAGGTCTGTCATGTTGGCTCTCTTGATGTTCTCTACGTCAAAATTTCAGCATTCCCATACCAGAAAGTCTCTGCCCTCAGCCTGATGGTGCTCATGAAATTTGTAAAGACTGGATAATCTTGGAGAGTTCCTATTTTCAATTTTGGATGAAACGAAGAAACAGAATAAAAACGTATCAGGGAGCACTTGGAGGCTCACACACGTGGATAGTAAGTTAATAGTGGCTCCCTTAAGAAACCAGTTAATTGTAACAACATAGAATTAATAGTATTATGAAGTTCCTCTGAAAATTATGTACAGCGCAAATCTCTTTACTGGTTAAATTTACTGGCTAAATTCCCTACTTATTCATCCATTTTTACACCAAATCATGAACTTTTTATTGCATTAACTGAGAGCTATCATTCATCTGGAGCTCTGAAAGCTAAATCCAGAAGGGAAGGTTTGACACAGTACTGCACCATGCTCTTGAGGAGGGAGTTTAGGCTGGGTGTGTTGGGCACATTTCTCTGTAAAAAGCAACACAGAACTTCCCAGTGTCAGGCTGAGTGATTTGAGGCAACACAAGCTTAAACTGAAGACCCAGGATAGAAGGTAGACCATATGCAGACCAAGCTGCCAGAAACCCCGCCATGAACCAACATTCTTTTAGACAAAATAACCCTATAAACCCTCATTTGCAAAAGTACCTCTTTCAAGGGAGGAAAATGCCAAAACAAAGACAACATGGAATTTATAATCTTTAAATATTTTTTGGGTTTTTTCTTTTTTTTCCTACAGAAAATTCATGTCTGGCTCATTAAGTTATATTTGCCATGGGTAATTTTTATTCCAAACCATTTTAGGCAGCTCTAACCACAATCCTTCTGATCCTGTGCAATCATTTGCTGTCTGTAGTATCAGAAAGCTCTGGAGTGGTGAGATAATACCCCACAGCCATCAGCTGCACAGGGATTTTAGGCTGCAGACGTCGGCATTTTGCTTTTTCATGCTTTTCAGCATGGAGGGAAAGATTTTATATGAGTCAGAAAATATTCTGTAAAATAAAACAGAGGAGTATGGAGTGAATGTCCTAGGTAAGAAAGTGCTATCATTTGCAACCAGGAGTAAGGAGCAGTTCCTAGTTTGGATTGTTTGAAAGAATTCTCTGGCTAAATCAACAGAGACCATTCCTTCACACAGATCAGGAAGGCTGATTTTCTGTCTAGCAAAGAGGGACTTTTTCCCTGCCAATGTAACTGGCAAGGCTCTCTTGAAGCCAGTTGGTCTACTGATGGAAAACAGAAGAAATAAGCAGGAAATAAATTCTTGCAGATAAGCTACTGACTTTTGAGACTTGGGCTGTAGTCTTTATTTGGTGGCATTTCAAAAAGTGATTTTTTGTTTGGGTGGGGTTTTTGTTTGTTTGTTTGTTTGTGTTTACATTTGTCTATGTTTGTGTTTGTGTTTGTTTTTGTTTTAGTTTGTTTTGTTTTGGTTGGTTGGTTGGGTTTTTGTGTTGGGTTGGGTTGGAAGGGTTTTTGTTTAATTATCTTTGTTTTTACTGCACGGTGGTAGTGCACATGACTCAGACTGACCAGCAGCTGCCCATTTCTGAGCTGCTTGGAGACTCAGTCCGTGTGCTGTGGGTGAGCCCACCTTGGATCCATGCTGGATCTGTCCCCACATCCTCCACCCCAGCTCCCTCTCACCCCGAGTTATGACTCCTCCTGTCCTCTCCTCCTCCTGGTGGACACACAGCTCTTGCAGCATCCCTGACCAGGCAGCAGCTCCCCAGTGCCACCAAAGCACCCCCAAAACCTCTGCACAGGTGACATGGGTGTTCTGTATTGGAGGTGTACAAGAACAGCCCCGTAACAGCAGCAGCATCTTGGCTGTTTAATTCTCCTGTGCACCCTGGAGAGGCTTCTCCGTGCTCAGCAAATTTCCCATCTGAGAAGCCAAATGCCATCTCCTGTTGCTGCCAGTTTTTTACAGTACTGAGGTCCTTATTTTGAAAACCAAGGAATGAAAATCCTGAAGTAACTAAATATTGTTGTGGACTGCTTGTGCTGTGGCACAACACAGCTTTCACTGATGCCGCCAAAAAAATATTTTCTTAAAATTGCCTTTTTTTAAAATTACGTTGTAGGCTCTGTAGGGCATTTTCGTAGAATCCCAGGATGGTTTGGGTTAGAAGTGAAATAAAATAAATATTATTTAATTCCAACCCTCTCCCATGGGTAGGAATACCTTCAGCTAGACCAGGTTGTTCCAAGCATCATCCAGCCTGGCCTGGGACACTCGGGGCTCACCTCCAGGGCTTCTGCACAGTGCTGGAAGGGAATTTCAAGAAATAGTTTAAAGTCAGCATTACTTTTTCCACCTTTGGAGAGTAAATGCAGCAGAAATTTATTGCATGAACTGGCTTGGTCAGAGGAGATTTCTTGTTATTCATGGTAAAATTCATCTGTGGGAATTTCACAAGTTCTCGTGTAAGATGGGAAGTAGCAGCACTCTATTAGCTCAGGCAACGAGATCCCTTGTAAAATCAGGAGGCTGGTTTTGAATCTCTGGGGGCACCAAAATGCAGGGTTGATGGCTTTTCTTCTCCCTGCTCCAACTGATGCCCCCCAGTTCCCCCCTAGTGCCAGGACCTCAGGAACACCTCAGGAACGAGCAGGACTGTGATGCTGGGACATCACGCTGTCAAGACAAAGGATGGACATGCTTTGCTGTGCTTTGCAAAACTCCCTCAACACTGAACCCTCATCCAGGCCACCTCACCCCACAGCCTCCTCCCAGAGCCACCAGTTTCAAATCTGCTCCATGTGAAACCTACCTGGGGAAGTGGATGCAAAAAAGGCCAGTGGAGAGCTCCAAAGCAGGCTAAAAAATTGAGTGGATGATTCATCCATGTCTTCCATGCAAAATACACCCCAGCTTCAGCCTCTGCCTCTGTTTTTACCCTCCCCACAACCCCAGCAAAGCCCTAACCCTCGTGGCTCAGTCCTATCTAGGCGAGTTTGCGTGTGCCTGTGTATGTCTGCGTATTTTTTTTTTTCCAGAGTGACTTGTTTGTGCTGTCATCAGCCGTTGTTTTGGTAAATGGTGAGTTAAACAGATATATCCAAGCGTAAAATCTAAAAAATGTTCCCTGTGGGCGCCTGGGGGGTATTGTTTGAAATCAACTACATATCAATTGAGCGGCGGCGAGCGGATCCGATGATAAATTCCAGTCCACAGACGCCTTATAAATTACATTTTTTTGTTCACGATCTAGCCTCATCTCAGCTCCCCAGAGGCCCTTAGACTGAGAACTATGATTGTGTTGGAGAAATGTTTGCTCAGCTTGAGCGATGCCATTAGTGTTACATGTGCCAGGCCGCTCTCGCCGGCACCCCCCACTCCCACCCCTCCATCCCCCCAATCCCAATCCGATCCCCCTCCCTCTCCCTGCCTTCCACAAAATGCAATATGTGCCTGGTAATTTTTCTGTTCATTATCTCATTGTTTTCTGTAAGTACAAGGTTAGATTGAATTACTGCAGGCTCTATTGTCTATTTGTAATTCTCCTTCCATGCCGTGCTACTAATGAATGGGCAATTTAGTCAAATCTTTGTAACGGCTTCTTCTGTGCGTCAGCCACTTAATTACTCTGAGCTTTTCTCACTGCTGCTTTATTGCATGGAAACTCAGGCTGCTTCCAGGTCTTTGCTAGGGGATCTCCAGCTCCAATAGAAGGGAAAAATAACCATAACAATAACCAGCCTGGATTATCTTGATTCCTTGGTGTAGCAGCATCCTCGGCGCACGGGACTTGCCCGTCCTGCGGGGCTTGTTTGCTCTGGAGTTGGTGGGTTTGTTATTGTGTGTGCACAGAGGAAACTGTCATTGTGTAAATTAGGCAGAGTGCATCTAAGGTGAAAGTGGTAGAGACCCTTCAACGTGATGAGAGCCAGAAAAAAAGGGCAAAATAGAAAATGCATGGGACCTCATTGTATGGAATATACCCCGCTCCCTGCAATTCTGCTGAAACTATGGTGCCAATCTCCAACTGTTTCACAATCTCCAAAATAACTTGGTTTTGCTTCCAGAGGTAGAAAGCATGCTCTTTCTGTTTGTTTGTTTGTTTGTTTGTTTGTAAAAAGGATATGTTCACCTTTGTGTTTAACATCCAATGTTTCAATCTGCAAATCAGAGGCAGGGTGTGGGAATAAACACATTTTAAAATCCATTTAATAGAACTAATGTTGATAATTTATAATTAGGATTAGGTAGGTAAGTATGTGTAGAGAGCTTTAGAACAGCCTCTTTGTATGACAAATGCTTTTTTTTTTCCTTAATAAGAGCACATAAAGAACTTGAGAGGAAATAAAGGAGTTTGAAAGAAAGTATTGTGAAATATAAATAATAGTGGGACAGATTATCTCCATGCATGATCTGACTCACCTGTTTAAATTCCTAAAGGGATTCTGTTCCTCTCTTCAGCGACTGAAATTCTCAGAGGCTGATGGAGTACAGGATAATGTGCAGGTGGACCCTAAGTGTATCTGAACTCCACTTCTTCTGTGTGTTTAAACTGGACACCAATGCTAAAATCACATCTTTAGTAAACTGTGCTACCTCTTTATAACATAACTGTATTTTACTTTTTCACTTTTGCTCAGGGTGTATTGAGAAGACATGATCATAGAAGAAATGCTTTAATAGTCTCTCTCTCATCCTTTTCCAATTTATTCTGGGTTTTGCCAGAAACCCAAATCTCTGGTTGTACTTTTTGGTCACGTTTCTCAATTTTTAATTCAAAATTGAAACTTTGGATTTGTTCAGGGATTCATTAATTTGTGTCAAGTTGACCTTTTACAGAGGGTTTCATATCCATATTACAGACAGGCAGAAACTTCCTATTGATTTTGCTCAGAGGATCTGCATGCTCAGTGATCGAAGCAGACATTTAATACACAAACAGTGCGTTCAACAATATAAACATGTTTTCTTTCCACTCCTGTGACTGGAAAAGAAATTCCAATTAAAATTCTGTTTTGCACAGTTTTTAGGAAATGGGTTTACTGGAGAAGATCTTGAAAGCTTTTCAAGAATACGAGAAAGCTGATAACAAATTACTGTGATTATTAATCATTAGAAAGGTCTTTCAAAAGGCTTACCAAGGAACTTTCCTATAGGGGAATTTCCAAACCCCTGGAGACAGATTGCAGAAAAGAGCTCCATGCTGAAAACCAGGACAAAGGCATGGTGGGAGATGGAGAGATTTTGACTAATGGTCATGTTTATCTTTGACCCTTCAAATCAAAATCTTCCCCAGTGCAGGAGTAATTGGCGTGTGGAGAGGGGCTGCATCTGCGCTCCACGTGGCACTGGGATGAGGCAGGGTGGTGTGTGTGCCTGGGACAATCTGCAGTGTCCATCCCACAAGTTCCTGGCTGCTCTCCTGTCCCTTGACTGGGATTTGCTTTACCAGCTCTCATGGTGGGACTCACTTGGCCTCCACGACAGACACGTGTGGCTTTAAGTCCTCCACCCTTCCCCAGACCACCCTAAAGTGGCCATCCAATACAAAATGTCCACAGCCAGAGTGGGTCCTGACTTCTTGGGGTTCTGCTCCCAAAGGCTTAAAGTTCTTGGATTTCAGCTGAAATTGAAATAACCCACTTTTTACATGATTGCAAACAAAACTGTCTGCAGAGATGCCACAGAATTTGGCCAGGAGAAAATGAGAAACTCTGTGGAAGCCTCCAAAGCAAATTCTTTTGTCAGTAAATGTTCATTTTAATCACAGCAGTGTGGCCAGGTCAGACTGACCTTTTTTTCCCTCTTCAGGCCTGGGGAAGTGTGCTGAGCTCATTGTGACCCAAAGACCCTCCCAACATTCTGCTTCTCTTGCCCTGTCCCCATGCACGTGTGCTCCTCTTGCAGAGCTCCTTCCCCTCCTCCTGCACAGACTGGTCTTTGTGTCCATCTGGAGGTGCTGCAGACAGACAGATCCTGTCCAGGGCTTGTGTTCAGTCCTGGGTGTCACCAAGGAAAAACAATTTTGCACTGGGATAGGACCAGGGTGATGGTTATAAACTGAAAGGGGGTCTATTTAGATAAGATACAAGGAAGAAGCTTTTCACAATGAGGGTGGTGAAACACTGGCACAGGGCGCCCAGAGCAGCTGCGGCTGCCCCCACCCTGGAATTGTCCAAGGCCAGGTTGGACAGGGTTTGGAGCACCCTGGGAAAGTGGAAGAGGTCCCTGCCCATGGGTGGAACTGAATGAGCTTGAAGGTCCCTTCCAACACAAACAGTTCTGTGGTTCTGTGGCCATGAGATGGCTGTGCCAGGAGGGGCTCTCCAGGTCTCTCTGGATCAGTGGCTCCCTGGCTGCTCTGCTGCAGTGCTTTGTGTG